>NW_019229219.1:18882-41780 GCF_002742605.1 Olea europaea var. sylvestris
TGAATCAAAAGTAGGGGGGCGAATAGAGATTTCTAACAAATTACAAATCCTAGCGCTATCAAAAAGTGCCTTAATAGGACCATGACCCACAAGGCGAGCATGCCACCTACGGAAAGTTACATCAGATTTAGGCCAAGTGCGAATACATCTTTAGCGAAGTGGCCCCAGCGGCAGAGAGTTTAGAAATGGAGGGCCTTGAGTACAAGGAAACAGCTGACCCACCGCCGCCTGTTCAACTACCTCTGCATTGTTGAAGAAAGGACCTAAGTAGAACTCATTGCGTTCAACATCGACAGGCGCGAGAAAACTCAGAGTTATGTATGGACGACTCAAAAGTTTCTGAAAGTCATCAAAACTAAAGGAGTCGCCAGCTTGAGATTGTGAAGTAGCCATTTGAGATGGAACGAAGTTTTTCAGGGTTACGTAGCAGGGAAGCAAAAGATGAACAGTAAATTGTGGGAGAGACGCGAAAAATTTGAGGCGTGATTTAGTGGTGTAGTGAAATGGCATGTTTGGGGGTTATAAGGGTTTGCAAAACGACGCACCTTTTCAAGTTATGGAAGAAAACAATGATTGAAATTCTTGGAAATCTCAAATGTTGCTGGAAACACAAAGTGAATATGGCAAAATTTAATAATTATTATTAATTCTGTCATATTGGGGGGTAATTGTTGACACATAAAAATTCAGCCCAAATCGAACGGCCCAAGGAATGAAGCTCAATTGGAGAATCTCCAAATCAGATAGCCCAAAGAACGAAGCCCAATCAAACAATTCAAGATGAATGCCCAAATAGGGAGGCCTAAGAACGTGGTAACGCCATCGCCCAAGATTACAAGTCGCCCAGAATCTGAGAGAATGAAGTGTCATGCAGTCGCCCAGAGCTATTACTCTATTCTCGCCAAAACCTTCAAGTAGCCCAAAGTTTTAACAAACATAAAACGTTGTGGTTATCAAGAAGTGCAGTTATCAAGACAGTTAGTAAAGCAGCCCCATCACGTTCCACGATTCAAGAAATTCAATCGAAAATGGTTGAACGACGAAGAGTAATGGCAGCAGTTAAATAAGGTAGTTTTCATGACAAGCTGGCCATTATGAGGAAAGTAGGCAGTTGCAGAACGATCAAGCAGTTTTTAGGCGGTTGATCACAAAGAGATCGTCCATGAAGTATAAAAGGGAGAAAAGACATAGAGCAAGGGACCGAATTCAAAACTCTCGAACAGAGAACATGTAATTTTAATTTCCTTAGCTTATACTTAAACATTTTTTTTAGTAACTCGTGTGCTTGCGCTCCTTGGAGGCACTTTGTTTTTAATTTTCAATTGTAAAGTCATCGCCAATAAAAGAACACCCCTTTTTGGGACTTTGTCTCAAGAAGTTTATCCCTTACACAATCGTCTGATCCCTTTTAATTGTTAGCGACTAACCCGCGCGAAACAGTTATGCTTTTATGGTCTTGTTTCGTAGGAATTAAAATATAGATTTTAGTCTATATTTGGCCTCCATTTTTCTAAAAACTCATTTTCATTTGCACATTTTCCCATAAAATAATTTTACAAAATTCAAAAATTTTCTTATTTTTTAACCATATTTTTTCAATAAAATACTATTCCACAATGCTATTTGGGCAAAAAAGGTGATCAAACAAATTTAAGTCAAAATCAATAATTAATTTTAATTACACATTTCATAAAACTCGGAACTTTTTAATTACGGGTTAAATCCACTAATGGTCACCCAATTTGTATTTAGTGTTACAATGATCAATCAATTTGATTTTATCTTCACTATAGCTATCCAACTTTATATTTATGCCTTGTTTGAGCCACATTTTTTGAAAAAAATACATTTTTCAACAGTGATTTGATATCATTTCAACAATATATTCTTCAATAAAATAATATTACACGCAAATTTAAATTTTTTCCTTATTTTTTAATTACACATTCTTCATCAATCTACTATTTCAAAATACATTCTTCCAAAATAATGTGGCTCAAACACACACTTAGCCCTTGTTTGAGCCCCATTTTGGAGGAAGAATAAATTTTTGAATAGTGTATGATCAAAAATATGTGGTTAAAAAACTAAAAAAAAGTTTTAATTTTCGTATAATATTATCTTATTGAAAGATGTGTGGTTGAAATGATATTAAAATACTATTGGAAATACATTTTTTTCAAAAGAATGAGGCTCAAACAAGGGCTTAGTGTCATCATGATCACCCAATTTAGTATTTTTCACCACAATCACTCAATTCCATATAATGTTTCACTACGACCACCCAACTCCTTTTCACTCATTTTAAAACAGTAACTTTGCAAAATTAATTAAAAAATAAAAACGTCTATGATAAGACAAAATCAAATTGAGTGGTCATGGTAATACTAAATATAAAGTTGGGTAGTCATCAGTGAATTTAACCCTTTTAATTACATATTTAATCAAAATTTACTGAAAATTTAATTTTATCCCCACCAAAGAGGGGCTAAATGTTGAAAGTTAACTTGTTATTAGGCAGAAGATTGAGGATCAGTCTCGCAATTTTCCCAAATTAATTAAGAATACTGGCCAAAGAAACGCAAAGAATTGAATTCGATCCTTCCGTCAAGGATTTTGGACCCCCGAATCTTTTAACAAACTTTCTTACCAAAATATTCTCAATTCCAAAAAATTCTCCACCCTCCAATTTCTGAGCCGGGCGTTTTCCTTTTCTCTCATTGGGAAATTCATGCAAAATTAATCAATCAATTTTCCTGTAAAGGAAAAACGAAATCCTCTTTGACTCGTTAATTTTGTTTTCACCATTCGATTTTGTGTAATCACATCGGGTTAGATTTTTATTTCTGTTGAAATTAATTTGTTTTTAATTTGATTTTTGTGAAGATTAATATTGATTGTTAATGGATGAACGTGTTGTAGGTGGTGGATTATTGATTGATTCGATGACAAGTCAAGGAGGATCATCAAGGAAAAGCATGTCGTTGACCAGCTCATCGTCGCAGGCAAGGAGGAAAGCCGCCGCTGAGAATGGAGGCGGCGGAGGAGCTGGCGATTCCTCCTCGTCTCACCGCAAGTCTATTTCTACTTCTCGTTCTATGTAAGTTATGTAGATAGAAGGCGAAGCTATGCGCATATATGTTATGAATATGATAAGATATTTTTGTAAATTACATTTTTCTTTATGTGGTTGAAGGTTTTTGCTTTATAAGGTTATTGTATATCAGTGTTCAAGGGAACACTTTATCTATGTTATATTTTTAGACTTTTTGTTTCTTTAAATTTCGTGACAATATTGCATAACCCAATGACTTCATTGTGTGACCTAATTTTGCGTTTTCAATGTTGTTTATTGTATATCCATTTGTTTCCTATTATACTTTGTCTACATTTCAAGTTTTGATATATTAGGGCTTTGTTAGAATTGAGGGAAACACAATATTTGGAGAATTTAATTATAATGTGGCCAGATGAGAACAAGAAAAATGGAGGACCGATATTTAAATTTTGTTTCCACTTCTTTCTTTCTCTAATCGAGGTACCTCCTTCTCTAACCATGCTATCTATACGCACCCAAGAAATCAAACTGTGAAAATTTCTATAACTATCTGATGTTCCTTGAGAAATTGTAGAAAAAAATGGATAGCAATGGCATTGGCATGGCTATAATAATGTTCACTTGTGGTTTTAAGATTTAATAACCTTCCATTGGTTGAATTCTGGTATATTTATAACAGCTTCAGCAACCCTGACAACTGCCCAACATTACAGTCTGTTATTACTTCAATTCTGAAAATTTCCCCTCGTGAAAAGATATTTTTGAGAAGGACATACTGATGATGATAAACAAAAAGCTAAACCGTTTTTAAATATCTAGTTTCATGAACAGACTTGAATTTTTGTGTTTATCTTGTTCCCATTGGGCACAAGGTTCTCACAGAAGATAGCATTTACTGGAAAACAACTTTTACTAATCCATGACGCCGCATGAAACTTTTCAAAATTCTTTCTTAATACTATATAGACATCTGTGCAAATAATTGCCGAGTCACACCATCAGTTGACTAGATTATACAGTTGCATTTTTCAGTGAGGATGTGCAAATGTTTAAGAACCACCCTGACACTCACTATCAGCACATTAGTATTGCTATTTAGACTCCCTCACATTTGGTACAGGGGACTGACAGGCGAGCGGACAGTGAAGCGATTGCGGCTGTCAAAAGCTTTGACAGTTCCTGAAACAACAAGCATTAATGATGCTTGTCGTCGGATGGCTGCTCGTAGAGTTGATGCCTTATTGCTGACTGATTCAAATGCATTACTATGTGGAATCCTGACAGATAAGGTATGGCTTCTATTGCACATTTGGTAAATTTGAAGCAATTAAAAGTTTAGATCTTTCTCTTACTCTTGCTTATCTATTTTATTCTTCTTCTCCTTCTTCCTTTTTTTTTTCTCTCCCTTTTTGATTGAAGGATATTGCTACAAGAGTTGTTGCTCGTGAAGTTAATCTTGATGAAACGCCTGTTTCAAAAGTCATGACAAGAAATCCAGTTTTTGTGCTTTCTGACACTCTTGCTGTGGAAGCATTGCAAAAGATGGTTCAAGGTTAGCTTCCTTTCGAATAACACGTTTTTACATTTTAATACTCTTTTATGTATCTTGCTTTAGATTTTACTTTTAAAAATGATATTCCTGTCTGCAGGAAAATTTAGACATTTACCTGTTGTTGACAATGGGGAGGTTATCGCTTTACTTGATATAGCAAAATGTTTGTATGATGCTATTGCTCGTATGGAGAGGGCTGCTGAGAAAGGAAAGGCCATTGCCGCTGCCGTGGAAGGTGTTGAGAAACACTGGGGTACATCCGTATCGGGTTGGTTTCTAATGTTTACTTTCAGTGTTCCTTTCCACATTTGCCTTTTTATATGCTACCCTTCTGTAACAGTTTATCATTCTTATTTTTTCAAAAGTAACAGTTTATCATTCTTATGTTAATTTACTGGTCATTTTATGTGATACAAGTTATGATTGGTTGATATGTAGGTCCTAATACGTTCATTGAAACACTACGAGAGAGAATGTTTAAGCCCTCTTTATCTACAATAATTTCCGACAATTCAAAGTCGGTAGTATCTCCACATTTAGTTCTAGCATTTCTACAATGACAATCGATGTCACTTATATAATCTTATTACTCTTATCATGATTTTGTCAGGATTGTTACAGTTGCTCCAAGTGATACTGTTCTAGTGGCTGCACAAAAGATGCTTGAATGTCGAACAAGCTCAGCCATTGTAACAGTAGAAAACAAGCCAAGGGGAATTTTAACGTCAGTATCCTCTCATGTTGGAGTATATTTGCATCAGAATTTAAAATCATACAAATTGTAGTATTTGTTCTTAAATGTGCTGTTACTAATAGAATGATTGCACAATGTAAATCTATTTCAGTTCAAAGGATATGTTGATGCGAGTCATAGCTCAAGATCTTCCACCTGATTCCACTTTGGTGGAGAAGGTAACCAACTCCCCCCCCCCCCCATTAATTTAAGTCTTTTGGGGCCAAAATAATACTTTAAGGGGTCACATCTGTTTAATTTGCAAGCATACATCAAAATATGTTAATTGAGTGTATCATGAGTATTTGTGGTTTAATGTTCTGACCTGTACTTTGCTAGGTTGGAAATACTGCTGGAGTCAATAGCGAGGCTGCAAATAATATGATGCAAAGGTTCTGGGATTCTGCCATGGACCTAACTCCTGATGATGAGGAAGAGACAAGAAGGTTATAGGCTTTACTTTCTGTGTTTAATGTAGTTCTCAATTCCTTGATATTTTCTAACATGTATAGATGATTTCCAGTGAGAATTCCTTGAAGATGGCTTCTGAAGGAGCAGAAACAGGTCGATCTCTTTCATATCCTTTGTCTAGTGCTCCCTATACTTTTGCTTTCAAGATTCAAGACAAAAAGGGAAGAATGCATCGGTTTAATTGTGGTATGTTTCCTTTTCTTCTTCTAACGCGAACTGATCTTCTGAGTAATTAATCTTCAACGTACATTGCGTGTGAGTCACACTTACTGCAAAAATATGAGGTCAGTTTTCCGTCCAATTGCCACATTGCAAATTAGCATGGACATCCTTTCCTGATAATCTGAGTCGTGGACTTGAGATTAGCTGTTGCTCATTTTATTCATGTCATTTGTAAAATTACATGTCCTCCGTCCTCGTACTGCAAAAATAATAATTTTCTGAGAAGGAAATTAACCTAGTATGAATGTTCACCACACATCATGCTGAAGCAGTACAGTTGAAGTAACCTTGTCGTGTATTTTGACACTGTTCAACTTTTATCACCTACTTTTTATATCAAAGAAAAGAAATAATTTTTCATGACAATTTACTGCTGTTTCTGAAATCAGATGCACGAAATTTGACGGACCTCATAACTGCAATTCTTCAGAGAGTAGGGTACGACATTGATCGTAACAACCTTCCACAGATTCTGGTATACTGTGGTGTAGCTGTTTACTCTCTTATTTCTTTTTCTTCTTGCCAACTTTTATGCTTATGGATTGACCACTGTCCTGCAGTACGAAGATGAAGACCATGACAAGGTAGTGCTAGCATCGGATAGTGATCTTCAAGCAGCTGTAGACCATGCAAAGCAAGCTGGTTGGAAGGTATTGATATTGCCTTCAATCAATTTTTTATTTTATTTTATTATTATTATTTTTTATGTTTTCTCTCTTTTGGAAAAGAATTTGAACGAAGTAAGAGAATTTCTAGTAATTGAATACTTTTGCAGTTGGAGATTCATAGTTGAATGTCCTATTACTTTCCATTGTCTTTCCCACTCTGTATCCATGTGTAAAATAAATTACTAATGATATTGGTAATTCACCTGAACAGGGATTGAGATTGCATTTAGATTATTCAAGGACCCCTAGTCGGAGGAGGGGTTCAAACTCTGGAAGTCTTGAATATGCTCAAGCAGACTCATGGGCTTCTGCATATAGTGCTGTGGCAGCCGGGGCTGCATTAGTTGCCGGTTTAGGTGTATTAACATTCTTGAGGCGAGCTGGGAATTAATTGTTTATGAGTAATTTATAACCAAGTTCACTTTGTAGATTTCCCATCAAAGTTTTCGAATCTTGAAAGCCCAGTCGAATTGACTGGTGATCAGGTTGCAACGTTGGTTTTGTAGATCTACTTATATACAGGGAAGGTAAATTTTTGTGCCCGCTCTGTTAAGTTTGCCTGAGTAAAGTCTGATTTTTCATCACTCGTGCTGTGTAACAACTGGAATATGAAGTCATTTTCAATGTACAAATCGTATTTTCATGAAGTTCCCCTAATAAAAGAATGCAATTGGATACCGATTTTATATTGTTCTGTTTTTTTCACTATCAAGTTCAGAAAAATGATAGATGGAAGTCCTTTGGTGAAATTGTTCTCATGCCATCACATTTTGCTTTCTTGTTTCTTAATTATAGATTTTTTGTCTTCCTAATTCATGATTTGTACAGTAAATGAACATAATCGAGCTCGACTAATGCGGTCTCTGGTTCCGTTCTTTCAGACTTAAGGCTTCAGAAATAGGTTAGAATAAGTGTCTTAGTACATTGTAATTATATTTTCCTACCGATAAACGAATTACAATTTTTATTTTATTATCATTATTATTATTTCAGTCCAAGCTTCTCTCTCTTGGCGTTTGATCAAAATAAGAACCGTCTTTGCAGTTTGACACAACTAACATTGAAAATTTTCAGACTTGTATTGTACTATTGTTTCATTGTTGCGTTTGTTGACATTGAAATCTGGTTACTGTCCAATTTGAGTCGACATGGGTCCTTTATTGAGTCTATTAACATGTATATTGTCTGGAATTGTCGGGATTTTGTTAGCTGTTTTGTACGTCGATCAATTTCTGGACTTGGGATTGCAATTCAACAGTATGTGGATTGACAATATCTGAAGGCTCTTCACTTTTATTTATTTTTGTACAGCTTAAACAAGAGCGGTCTACTTCGAAGCGAGTGACCCTTATTTGATAATGTGCGACTCTAGCTAATATGAAGCCTATGCATTAAAGAAAGGGGACTCACAAAATGAATCCAGCCTAACAAAATTTAGCAAGGCATGAGAACTCTTGGTATATAATTTAAGGATGAAACGCAACATACAGCGGATGGACTTCTAGCATATAACACAACAAATCAAAACAAAGGAGAAGTCCTAAAGCTTAACATAAATAATAACCCTTGGACTTGAGAGATTATTGTTACGTCTTCATCTTACGTGGAGTCCTCCTATATGATCCCGTATAAGACCGGCATGGGGCTTATGCGTCATAAGAGCCATATGAAGTTAAGGATGGTTTCCATTATCTAACAATTGTTATTAGTGAAAGTGTTATAGAGACCTTAGACGAAAAGTAACCTTGAGACCCACTTTGGGTAGGTGTTATGACAGGCCGGCCACCATCGGAAGGGATGACCCCGCCCAAAAAATTGAAAATTATTTTAAAAATTCCACCATTTTCAATTATTAAAGAACCTTGGGTAGTTTGCTTCTACATAGTTTCTACCATGCCCTTTTGACTTTTTCATTTTAAAACTTTTATACTTATAATAGATAAACTTTTAATTTAAATAAAACTCAACGTGATGAAGTAATAGAGCTTGTGATAAAATTTATTGGTTATTCTGTCTAAACGAAAATAAAAAACATGTCAAAATAATTTACTCTTCCCACGATTCAAAATCATATGGACAATTTTTTGGATCTTACTACATATATATTAAAATTTACATAATGGATTACATAATGAGATATGATTATCTATCATTTGTCAGTTTAGAATACAATTAACTTTTCATCCAATTTTTTACCTCCACGTCATATTATGTAATCTATTATGTATATTTTTTTATGTACAAATAGCAAAATTCCATTTTTTTTTTTTGCCAATATTAGAGTGAACAAAAATTATTGTTTGTTAAAGTTTTACTAAATCTAAATTTGAAATTTATTAGGATAATTTTTCGGTCCAAAATGAGTGCCCCAGCAATACAAAACTGTCAAAAAGTAAAAGCAAGGCAAAAATGGAAGAAGTTAGCGTCGACAGCAGGGTTCGAACCTGCGCGGGCGAAACCCAACAGATTTCAAGTCTGTCTCCTTAACCACTCGGACATATCGACACTTGATTGAACGTGTTTATTTTATTCTATAATTATTTACTTTCTTTATTCTAAAGGGCGGATTGAAAATGGTTGGAGGTGAAGGAACAAGATGATTGGGGTCAATGGGTTAAAGGTATTATGCGATCGTAACAGTCACGCAGGAGGGATTCTATCAGACGGGACTAACTCTGCCCATTTTCTGAAAGGTCGGGGATGATGGTGTTAATAAAATTAGTTAGCATTATGTGTCAGACTATTTAAAAAGGGGATAAAGATATTTGTTCAAAATCTTGTTGATAAAATAGTGTACTCACTCTCACAAAATTAGTGAATTCCATGTGAATTTAAAAAATTTCGACTTGTGGTCCCCACCTTCATTGTGAGTAGTGAGTAAGAGAATTCGTAAAAAAAAGTTTGTACATGTAGCGTGATTCTTAAAAGAATAATGCTATTCACAGTGAAAACTATCGGCAGTCACCTTATGTGACGTACACTTGACAGTTTTTCATTTGATGTATATTTCAAAAAATAACTATCATATCTATGTATCAAATACCAAATTGTCAAGTATAAGTCACATAGGACGACTACTGACCGTCTTTACTACGAATAACATTACTCTTCTTAAAAAGGTTGGGACTTAAATGGACCCAAAAAAAGAAAAAAAGGAAAAAAAAAAAATTGGCTTATAGGCGACTTTGCGGCCAAGGAATCGAGATTCTGGGAATTTTATTTTTTTTAACAGCTATGCCGGTATCGAGTGGACACTTTCTCCATCACTACTTCCCCTCAATCTCCATTCCCAAACCAAGCTCCACCAATGGCGGCAAGGAAACTACTCCCACTTTTATCAGTTGTAAAATTCTACAGAATTCTGATAATAATAATTTTGCGAATACAAAATCAATTTTTGGGTCCAACAACATTATCTCTATCGCCATTGTATTGGCCCTCTCTACTCCACTACCCACTTTAGCCATCCCATCTTTTAATTCTCAACCTTTTTCTTTTCCTTCCACTCCATTTTCGCAGGCCAAGAACTTGCCTACTGGGTTGGATAATGGGTATTTCACTATTTCTTATTATCTGTTTATTTGTGGTTTCATTCAATTCTTTATTATTTAGCTAATGTTGTGATATTTTCAGTCCTTATACTGGTTTTGGTGTATTTTGCCTTGTTAATTGCTGTTTTTGCTTGAAACTCGAAAGGGCATTTAGCAGAATTCATTTGTCTTCATTGTTGGGATAGCTAAATTTGTATTCTGCTTTTTATTTTTATATTTTTATGTTGAAGATGAGATCTAAATGAATATTTATTGCCCATCTTTCAAGTGAGTGAATCATTTCTGTATTGTAATTCTGGAGCCCAAAAATGCTACCAAATACAGCCATAACTTTCCGCTAGATTATTGTTTTGAAATGATTCATATTGTTCTTGCTAAGTATAAGATTGTTTTGAGTAAAAGAAGGGCCCTTGGCTTTTGAAAAGTCAAAAGCTGTTTATGCTTTTCTACAAGAAAAGCAAAATCAAAAGTCCTGCTGCTAAACTAGCAGAAAGTGTAAAATTTGTTGGTGGCCATGCCAGATGACTTATTTTCTTACTGATTATGCTAGTTCCACTTAATTTTTTTAATATGCAGCAAGCAACTATTTTGCGTAAAATCAAAGTGATATTAAGCCCTTGTTTGAGCTCCATTTTGGAGGATAAAATGAATTTTTGATAGTGTATTGATGGGAAATGTGTGGTTAAAAAATAAGAAAAAGTTTTTGATTTGCGTATAATATTATTTTATTGAAAAATATATGGTTGAAATGGTGTCAAATCACTGTTGAAAAATGTATTTTGGTGGAAAAATGGGACTCAAACAAGGGCTAATTATATCTTCTAACATTATGAGTGCTCTTCTATTGCAGAAAAATCAGACCTTGCCCCTCAATAAATCCCGGATGTGTATCAACTAATCCCAAATCATCGTCTTTTGCATTTCCTTGGAGCATACCGGAGAATTCTTCAGATAATGCAATTCAGGTTATACATTCATGAAAATTTTACATCTTATTTTGTGCTTTTGTTAGCCTTTTGTGAGAATTACGAGTTACTCCATTTTGATATCAGAAATTGCAAGATGCAATTCTTAAAACCCAGAAAAATGTCAAGATTCAGCTTGTTGAAGACACACCAAATGGTAAGGATCCTAAACATAATCATGGACATAGTGTATACGAGTATATCCTGACAATGCATGACTAATTAATATTGAGCAAAATTGTATGGTGGGCGTGCTAACTTATAATTTGAGGTGAAGTTAATTTTCAATCTTTAAAAGGGAGCGAGTTGGTCCTCAACCATTCAACCATCAAATTCGTCCAAGTCATTTCGAATTTCTAGGCACCAACCCAAGTTTGGAAACAGAACCTAACTTCTTAAAGTTGGACATGTGAGGGCCACGTGACAATTTAATAGAGATTTAAATGGAAAAAAGTGAAAAAAAAAGGTTAGAGATTTGAACGGATAGTGCAAGTTGAATAAATTGTTGATGACTAATTTGTTCCTTTTAGAGATTGTGGATCAACTTAATACTCGAAGTTTCGATCAATAGGTGGGTGTGAACTTCCATTTAATAAGTGCCAAACTAGCTGCCCATGTTTATATGGAAAATGGTTGATTTGTCGTTTTGATATGGAAAACTTTGGATTTTGATGAAGAGCTACAATTGATAAAGAGTGAGTGAACTGTCTTTGTCTTCGAAATCTTTACTAATAATAGGAAAAAATCCAGGGCAGTATCTGCAAGCTGAGGTAGATGGAGGATTTGGTCGAGATGTTCTTGAATTTTTGGTGAATGGAGATGTAGTTGCATATCGAGCTATGGCTTCCAAAGTAACGTACATATATCCTTTCACAACAGCCTTAGGGGACTCAAAAGGTCAAGAAGAAAGAATGATGAAGATCATGAACGAGTTAGGATGGTATGCTCCAAGTTTCGATTCCATGGATTAGACTTGGAGAAATTTGTACACTGATCTTACTGATACCCAATTGAGGGTTTGAAGTTCAATTGACATTTCTTTCTGTAAATTAGTGGTAATGCTTCTTAAATCTAGTTATATATCACATAGTGTGAGTTTTTATGCTTTAGGACTGATCTTCTATCCATAGTATGATCAGTCCTATTATATGCGTATATATGATGGTTTTATAATGTGATAACCACAGTATTTCCAAAAAATCCACCACCACCTGCCACTGCTATATAATGTGATAATCCCGCTATTTTCCAAAAATCTACCACCACCAGACTCTGCCATATGCCTCAATTTTTGTAGTAAATATTTTAAATTTAGTTTACTCATTTGTTAAATAACAAATCAACATTCATTATAAGATGATGAATAATATGATTAAGATGCTTTTTAAATTCAAACAATTTATTTTGGTTATATATATATATATATATATATATATATATATATATATATATATATATATATATATTTGAAACATTGTGTAACAAGAAGAATAAAGCCACTTAAGCCAGGCTTAAAAACAGGAAGTGAAGAAGCAGACTGATATTTCAGAAAATGATTAGATATTTTTGTTTTAATTTTTCAAACTGTCCAATCATGCGTCGACACGTGTCCCATTTTGATTTGAGCCTAGATGTGTAGCATGATTGATAAGAGGTAATTGCGCTTGCCCACATTTGGATTTGGGCCAGAGGACTACTGGGGTTGATTGTTGGGAGGATTTGCCATTTGTGAGTCTTCAATTATTTTCTGTGCTTATGTTAACTAGTTTTGGTTTTTGTCAAGTTTAATTATTTGAGCTGGTTGGGATTTATTGTTATGTTTGATACTGTAATCAAAGGAAGAAGAATTGGGAGACATACAGCTATTAGATTGATTCTGTTTTGGAAAATAAATAAATAAATGTTCACCTATCTAATTGGCTCTTAATTTTAAGGAAAATGCTATGTGTACACAATGGTGTACAAATAGCATTACACCCCCCTCACATTGAGGAGGGCCCACACACACAAAAATATTCGTGGACCCCCTCTCCATGTGAGAGGGGTGTAATGCATTGTGTACACCATAAGGTGTATACATAGCATTTCCCTAATTTTAAAATACGTGAGGTATCCAACATACTCGAACTAAATGGATTGAGGTAAACAAGAACATTAACACATTGAGATGGTTTTCTAAATTTGAAGTAAATGAAAAATGGTGTTTGTGTTGTGCAGCTACTCGCTAGCGGAATGCGTTTGTATAATTTATTGATGTTCGATTTAATAGTCTATAGGCTTGTTCTAGTTGGTAGGGGGCCTTCAAAATTAGTCCGCAGAAATGCAATGCAAGATTTCAGTTTTTGCATTCCTTGAACTGTTGAACTGAAATGCCGTCATCAATCATTCTGAAATGCCTCTCAATCACAATTAATATACATTAGACGTTGACTGATCATTCCTTGTGTGAAATATGTTCCAATAAAAGTCTCTTCAGCCTTGGCAAAACAAATGATGCCTGAAAAAAAAAAAAAACTCCGCTACTAATAGCTGGCTGCTTTTACCGTCAGCTGTCCATTTAGAAATGGTGGCGATTCCTACCTCACTTTGGTACAGGGCTAGTGGAATCAATGTTGTAGGTGCATATGTTGAAACTATACGCATCAATGATGGTCCTGATATATCATCCGCATGCATATATCTTTTTTTTTTTTTTTTTTTTTTTTTTTTTTTGTTTTTTTTTTTTTTTTTTTTTTTTTTTTAATATCCAGGTATTCCAGCTTACACTAGACCAAATCCTGGACCCCAAAGATCCTTGTCCCTAGAACCTTGGAGGAGGTAAATCGCGGGTTATGCCTCAACTGGATCACAGGTTCCCCCGACCGCCTGTACACTTCTGCGCACAAGAGATCCTTCTCCAAAGTGATTGCTTCATACCAAATAAATCTGGCCGCAGGTTCCCACCAAGATTCGAACCTCCACCTTGCCGCTGGAAACAAGACAAATGTTGATTGATCCACCAATTGAGCTGTACCCCGGGGGGCATCTGCATTTTGGTAAATGTCTAGGTGATGTGTCATATATCTATGGATAGAAGATTGGTCCTAAAGCATAAAAACTATCCATAGAAGATCGGTCCTACATGGATCGGGATCATTTTCATCAATGAACAAGTTTGATGCTATGCTACTTTCTGATTCGTTCTGATTACCATTAGCTCCCTGAATAGGACTTGGTGCCTCTAAGAAATCGGAAGAATTCTCTTCACTCTCTGCGCTTCCACTCAAATATCTAGGCTCAGACGTGCAGCCAAAGTCCTTATCATTTTCATCAATGAACGAGTTTTTTCTATCCATAGTATTTTGGTAATGTTGCTGGAAACTATCCATAGTTTTTTGTATTTTGGTAATGTTGCTGGAAATTGTCAGCAGTATTTGGTGAATGATACACAACCATGACACGATGTTCTTGTTTTTCTGTCCAAATACATCCCAAACATTTGGTCGTTGGAATTTTGCTTTATGTATCCAGTAATTGCTTTTGTATTTATGTGGATGGATGTTGAATGGTCTCATTGAATGGATACTAGAATTTGGCAATTGGTAGCTTTCTTTCACTGCTGTAGTTAATTTGCAATGCAATATAGTTCATTTTGATACTAATTTAGCTTTGTCTTTTGAACCTTTTAGAAAGCTTGTGTGTTCAAGATAAGTGTGATGCTTGTTTGATTTGCCAGGATAATTCTTTTGTGGGTTTTAAAATATAGGACAGCTGTCTGATTTATAACTGCACTAGTTGCTTTTTCATGTTTCTTTAGTGTGTATACTTTGATCATAATTCAAGCTGCTCAAATACTCTGCTCGTGTTTAATTTGTTATGGCATGTGTAAATATTTCTATTAATAGTCATTTCATAGTTTGTCAATGAGTGAGTGGTTTCTTGGAATTAAATTATCAAATGGATGATCCATGTTCTCCACTTTTGAAAGGGTCTGAAGAAGAGTGATTCGAAGTCATCAGTATGTTCAATAATTAGATCTTTATAGCCCGTAAGTTCAGTATGACATGATTCACTGGTTAGTCATTGTAAGCTCATTTTGATTTGGATGTTGCGAGTCTCTTATTTATTTGATTCCTACTGATTTTCCTAATCCTGCCAAAAGTTCGTTGATAGTTCACTTTTCCTATCTTCTTCCATCTCTCTCTCTCTCTCTGTGCTGTAGTTTATGAGTTTACAATTCTCCCAAATGTATGCATCTTCATTGGTGTCGAATTTGCAGAATATTAGTTGCAAGACGAGTATTTAAGGGAGACTCTACAAATAAAAGAGGGCGACTTTCTGACTTAATGATGCTTTGGTAATATTTAGCTGCACTCATGTCTTGGAAACTTGCTTGCTACGTTTGTTATTCAATATGCAGCTGCAGTGGCTAAACTTGATGCAATTTGAAGAGATTTGAAGAAACTAGATGCAATCAAATAAGTAGAACTAATACTGAAGACCAACAGCAATTGAACAAGAGCCATATAACAAGGTTTGCAAACTTTCCAAATTTCCAAAAACAATGAAACAAGAGCGAACTTTTCAAAAACAAAAGCCAGTCTACATTGTTCAAACTTGTTAATAAATAAATAAGGGAGCATACTTGGATAACACTTCACGATTACAGTGAGCTTTGTACACCATGACAATTACAATCAACTTTGTTTTAAGCAACAAAAAAGTTAAGTAACATTTTATGGAGCTCTTTCCTTCTATTCCCGTTCTTTTCAATATCTCATTTTTCCTTTTGGATAGTAATATTAAGAGAGATCTCGATGTCCTCTGCTTTCAGGATTTTAGCAACGGTTTTCAAAATACAAGACAAATCTTCAACTTGGAATGCCCTTGATCCACCAATGGGCTCACCCTCAAATTCCACATTTTTTTGTTCACCGGCATAACATTGCTCCATTTGATCAATAACATGCTATATAATTCAGGTTCAGTAAGGTTACACATCAGAAAGCAAGCAAATTAAGGCATCGCGTTTAAGATAAAGAAGGCTTATTACATCAGCCCTAATTCAAATTTTAAGCCACTCATACGCTTGTATGCAGGAGAGGATGCTTGTTCCAAGCAATGCAATAAAGCTTCCAACACTTTCAAAAGTTATCCACTTGTACCCAAGATAGAAGACACACCAAGAAAGACCATAGCTCATTCTAGGGCATCTGCAGGGTAAAACGGTAACTGTAAATTACGCCAATGAGGTGAAAAGCTAATAGAGGTGACGGTACAGAAGTATTATGCTTGCTATCTAGTGATAACGGGTTTTCAGGGCAAGGTGGAACGTCATACAACTGATTGCTTTCCATATCATTTTCTGATGATTCCACTTGTTCTTGCTGGACAGTGGTTGGACAAGGTTGACTCCATCCCGAGTGAGTAATATAGATTTGGCAGAAGGCTTCAGCCACCATGGATCCCATGGCATGATCAACTTGCTTAGCTCTCCTGAGGTTACAGCTCTCGTGAAACGTTTCTTTTCCATGACAGATAGATCATCAATACTTATTTGGCTTCCAGCAATAAAGGGAAATAACACTCAAATCAGCTCGAACAAGCACACAGTTCAGTGTCATCACAAGAAATTAAAGAGTTATTTAGTGCATACCGGACATAATCTTTTGAACAGTCTCCTCTGACAAAAATGAATCTAAAATCAACACAATTGGTTAAGTTAGCAGGTGATGGAGGAATGACAGCTTGCTGGATTCATAACATGGGAAGAAAATCAAAGAAGGAAAATTGATGTAAAGCATGCAAAAGAACATATATGCAAGAAAGTTACTTCTATATGACAAATACAAACAGTACATGAAGCTTCCTTCTATGATTGGTCTTAGTCGAGCAGCAGATTAGACAAATAATAAACTCAAGTAAATTAGAGATCATGAACAAGATTGTATGAGATACGAATAACAAAACTACAAAATACGAATGTTATCCTACATTAGAGAACAAAGCTCACGCTCATAAGCAACCCCTGTAAATGAGAAAATTTAGGCCTTGTTTGATAGGCCAATTTTCCATGGACATTTTCCATTTCCATCTTTTGGCCTGTTTGATTACAATGATTTTCTAGGGAATTCATTTTCCTTCCTCCATCCACACGGCCACACATGCAATTTCCTTGGTTTTGTGGGTTTGGTGGGAATTGGTTTTCCAGACAGGTTTTTTTTCTTGACAATTGGAACAAATTCTATCTTCAATTATAAAAACTTTTGTCCCTTTAATTGAAAATTTTCATAAAAAATAAAGTCCAACGAACACTAAAAGATAGAAAATTTCAATATTTTCTAGGTAGAAAATTGTTCCAATCAAACACATTAATTGACAATTCTCAAGAAAACAAGTTTTAGGCAATTTAATTCTCTGTAATTTATTGTATTTCTACCCAGATTTCATTCTTGAAATCAAACGGATTTAAGCAAATAAGAAGAAAGTACATGCACCTGTGACCAAAATTTCGAAGATACTAGGCAAGGGAGAGGCTATTTTCACGAAATAGTCAATAATTTACGAAAGATACCAAATTTCAAACAATTGAAGAAGAACGTTCTATCCTCGAAATGGTTACAAAAACAGATGAAATTTACCTTTATTGCGCGTCGCTAGGTCCAACAAACAACATATTACAATCGATTTTGGGTTCCTTGCGTCGTTCTCGGAGTGATTACAATCGATTTTGGGGATAGAGCTTCGATAATTGATTTGGGGATTCTCGGTATCGCGTTTAGGGTTTGGGTTATAACTGGAAACGACGCATTTATTTCCTCAATATGTTAATGCGTGTTTGGCAATAATAAGGATTCAATTTGGCACTCCACTTACCACTTGAAAGTGTCAACTGACCACCTCATATTTATGTCCGCCACATCAACATCTCGATGAGTAATAGACACTAATGGAGTAAAATTCAGTGGCTAATAGGACAATTTTGAAAGTTTGATGAGTAAACTGTGACATTGTTTAAAATTCAGTGGCCATTGAAACATTTAACTCTACAACAGCCACAATAGTCATTTTTCTTAATTTTTTTTTCTACAACATGGGCTCTAAACTTTTGCATGTAGATATGCATTTCATATTTTTGGGTATAAATGGTTATACACATTCATTACGGAGCTTTAGTTTTCTGCCTGTATGGAGCTCTTTTGAAAATATGGGTCCACTAACAAGGACAAAGAAACGATTTCCAGTTTGAGCAATGTAGTTTGATTAAGTATATGCTAGGATTAATTTCCTCAATCAATCATCATTAAATTTGTCAGAGCTTTCGAAGATCAAGAATAAGTTAGTCCATCTTATCATTCAACCTTGTCCGGAGGAGAAAGGGTCCATGTGTATAGGGGTTGGGAGCGGAGAGATTTTACTTCATTACATTTCTCATGAAGGCAGAATTTTTTCTCCATGATACTAGCTTCTGGTTACATTAATCAACATTTTCAATCGATATGTCAGAGAATAATATACTAGTACCCCCATGCATATGAAACTTTCTAGGTTGACCTGCTTTGTGCAGGTCAATATGACAGTAGGTGATCAGGCTTATGTTATGGTATTGTTACAAGTTGGAACGTATGTAGTTTCTCACACATGGTATCTGTTCGAAATTTACTTAATCATGCGTAGCGAAATTTTAACAATATTTCAATTCCCACTAATGATCTGTTTTGTATTTAGATAAAGATTATGGTAAAAATTATACATTTGTTGAATTCTGCAAGCTCCTTTGCTTTTCATTTGTTTCAACAATCTCGATCTGCAACTCACACCTCCAATGGAACTCCACATATGGAACAAGATTGAGAAAATCGAGGTTTTTGCTTATCTGTGCTAGCAAGACTAAAAAAATTCTCTACAATTTTCAAACCCTAGCAACTTATTTACATATGCCCAAACGGTTTGTTCATTTTCCTAACCTGATCCAATATTTAATTAATCCAATTAATTAATTTGAGTCTATTTATAAGCAACTCAATTAATTAGTTATCCAATAAATGTTAATTAATTAATTGATAAATCATATAGGGGTTGGGAGCGGAGAGATTTTACTTCACTACATTTCTCATGAAGGCAGAATTTTTTCTCCATGATACTAGCTTCTGGTTACATTAATCAACACTTTCAATCGATATGTCAGAGAATAATATACTAGTACCCCCATGCATATGAAACTTTCTAGGTTGACCTGCTCTGTGCAGGTCAATATGACAGTAGGTGATCAGGCTTATGTTATGGTATTGTTACAAGTTGGAACGTATGTAGTTTCTCACACATGGTATCTGTTCGAAATTTACTTAATCATGCGTAGCGAAATTTTAACAATATTTCAATTCCCACTAATGATCCGTTTTGTATTTAGATAAAGATTGTGGTAAAAATTATACATTTGTTGAATTCTGCAAGCTCCTTTGCTTTTCATTTGTTTCAACAATCTCGATCTGCAACTCACACATCCAATGGAACTCCACATATGGAACAAGATTGAGAAAACCGAGGTTTTTGCTTATCTGTGCTAGCAAGACTAAAAAAATTCTCTACAATTTTCAAACCCTAGCAACTTATTTACATATGCCCAAACGGTTTGTTCATTTTCCTAACCTGATCCAATATTTAATTAATCCAATTAATTAATTTGAGTCTATTTATAAGCAACTCAATTAATTAGTTATCCAATAAATGTTAATTAATTAATTGATAAATCTCATTTTTCTAGTTCTTATTTTGTGTGTGGCCCATTAGGTTCTCAATCACGATACCTAACGTGAATTATTATTTTGATCTAATCAAAATAGATAAAATAAAGCACCCCTTTTAATTCATTACTAATTCACATCTGTCGTTTATTAACATCTAACAATGTGTCAGGGCAATATATGTGACGAAAAATATCTCTTAGTGTAACGAAAAATGTCACGTGGTATGACGAAACCAAACATGTTCATTTACTGAGAAACTATAATTCATTTCTCAATATAATTCGATCAATTACGAGATATGAATATGTCTCAATCTCAATTATTTATCATATTTTTCATTCCACTATTAAATCAATACAAGTTGAAAACCTCTTCAACTTATGAGTACACATTAGCCAAGAATTTCGTTATCAACTTAACTGAATGAAACGTAAATCATAATCTCTTACTATCTAATAGTGATGAATCATCTACTGATCATATATAACCTTCATATGATTCTTGATACACCTGAACAATACCGTATTAGTGACCATTGGTAGAGTAACATCCAGCATCAGCAAAATATGACTGCCTCATATGAGGCACTACGATGACTTCAAGTCAAATGACCAATTTTACTACCGAATGTTAGAAATTAATCGTTGACACGCATATCATGTGGAATCTCTCAGCGGGTTTTCAATGTTTTATTCTATAACAAAACATCCACGTTTTCATTTAAATATCACCACACTTTAGCTTGTGAGATCGGCTACTTATTTTACAAGTAAGAAATGCCGCACGTGATGGTCTATCCGTAATAACGATATCCGAATCTCGTCATTACTTACTATCATGGATGATTTAAGATTCAATCATTCGTAATTTGCATCTCACAATCACAACTCCTTATAATTAATAAATCACTAAAACTTGAATCTACGGACTTTATTATTTAATATCATTTATTTAGAATAGTGATTCAAATAAATAATAGATATTGTCAAAATAAATGAATTAAACATATTAAAAGTGTTTACAACCTAAATTGATTGAACTTAGGGTATAACACTTACAGTATCATTTCATGATTTTGCACTATTACAATTACCTGATTTTGTTTTATGTTCATCAAACTACAAGAGCTTGCTTGCAACTTTGTGGCAAGCAATATGGTTCGATCTGTGCAATAATTGTGATCTAAGCACGTTGACAAGGATGCTTGGTAGGTTTTCTTGTACCTTAGCCGGTTAGTTGGACGTTCTTTACTTCATTGATAGTGATTATTTCGTATAGGATAAAGCTACTTTGTCAGAAATGATTTGACAAAAAGCTGGACATAATTGTATGTAATAGTAGATAATTGGATACAAAATTGACTGTTTTAAATGGTTCAATGATAGAATGTCACGTGACATTATGTTAAACTTTATGTTAATTTTGATATTTATGTAGCATGATTGTTTCGTGTATGGTTCATGTGTTGTTTATGTAATCAGGGATGTATTCATCTGTAAAATATGGATCAACATCCCATATTGTGACCTCACTTGCAGCTATAATTTGTTAACGGTAATAACAAAGTTGTATTATGTTACATCAATTGTTTTCATGAAGCGAAAAATTTAGTCCCCGTAGTTATTAATACCCAGAATGGGCTATCTCTAACACTAAGATTGATTTTAAAATACACTATGTACTTGAATGACATAAATTGCATTGGAAGGCAAGATTGCAACCTGGCAGAGCTGTAGAGCTTATCCCATACTAAGACTTGAGAGGCGGAAAAGCTATGGAGACTCAAGACACCTACTTGCTCGTATGTTTCTCTCTTTGTTGAAGAGTTGCTTGATTGATTTTATAGTTAGCCTTCGGTCGAATAGGATTATAGAAAGGTCAGCTGGCCCCCCGGGGCCCATCCAAGTTGGCAAAGGAAGGACAGTGTGGGGCTCGCAACCCCAGCGTGGGGAGTTCGATTCCTGGTTGGAGCAGCTGAGTGTTGTAATAACCAGAGGAAGGGTTGGAGCAGTTTGGTGATGTAATAACCATGAAGGAGGCTCCCTTGGGGTCAGGAGTATAAAGGTTGTTCGAACCCTGGTCAACTTGGGCACATCCCGCGATTTACCTCCCTGAGCTGCTGAGGGGCCGGAAGTTCAGGGACGAGGATATAGTTTGGCGTAAGCTGGGACACCTCGTTAAAAATAAAAAAAAATAAAAAAAAAAATAGAAAGGTCAGCTGCCATCAATCTCAGTCGTGGGTCCCACCGTAGGGAATGATAGCTATAACTCCAAATTAACTTCCTGTATTCTTAGGCAGATTCATGCAATATGTGAAAATTATGTGTACTAGATTATCATATTGTGATAATTTAAGTTTTAACCTTGGCAAGATGTCAATATTATTACAACATCCATCTGCACTGGAATTTCATCAATCAATACAAATTGCGTATATATAATAGTAAATTATTACAAATTTATAGGCCAATTTGTAAATGAGATTTGAAGTATAGTAATGAGAGAGAGAGAGAGAGAGAGAGAGAGAGAGAGAGAGAGAGAGTAGCGCAATTTTTCCACCCAACTAGTTGTATGAGGCCGATAAATAATTTAAAATTCTTTAATATTCGCTTAAACCTTATTACCCAGAAAATGTAGCATTTGATTCATTAAAATCCGCAATTTAGCTTTGATATGTAGCAAAAAACTTAATAGATGTGATCAAGTGCTCTCTAAAATCTTCGATCCCAATCCTAACCTAAAAATATTGTTTAATTTATTAAATTTGAAAGTTAGAAAGTCAAGTAAAGCCACAAAATGTAGAAAATCCAATTTCATATAATGCAAAAACTCTGATCCAGAGTAAATTTTCACAATCCACAGTTCAGTAAATTATCATAATCCAAAGTTCAGATTCAGACAATCGGGCAATTGACCAGAGTTAAGATTTAACCACGATAACATTTTTTTACG
>NW_019229219.1:42093-56560 GCF_002742605.1 Olea europaea var. sylvestris
CCCAAAAAATTTTTTTTCCCCCCCCCCCCCCCCCCCGCCCGGGGAAAAAAACATCCCCCCGTCTGATTCCTATAAATTCAGGAAATCCCGGCCATTTTGTCACTCTCCTTTCTACAGAACTTTTTAGAAAATTTATTTCTGCACAAGGGTCCCTAAATTTTGCAAGAAGCGTTTCTGGGTAAAATTCTTGTACTCTGAATTCTGAAAAGCTATAGAAAGATTTTTTTTTTTTCAGGCATCTCATAGATTCAACTTGCTGCAAAAGAGAGGTTTTTTATAATATAAATCTCTATGGTTTTATGCAGAAACGTATATATTGTGTTTTTGTGTGCAGTTGTTCTTAGCTGTTGTTTTATTATGTACATATATGTCTTAATTCTGCATTCCTTGTTGATTTTCTTGTACTCTGTGCTGTTGTTTATTTATTTATTTATCGTTTTTTGAAGCACTAGATGATTTGCAAATTTTTGCTTGCAAGTTTATTTTTCTTTTTAAGGGTGGGTCCATGGGGGAGAGGGATATAAGTTTTTCACTTGTATGATTCTGAAAGAATGAAAGAACATTTCTACTATTTGAGGAGTGTGCTGTTAAATCTGTTGAATTGCTTGGAATTGATGCCTGTTTTCTTAAAAAGATGATACTGAGTCCATCTGAAGCATTTGTTGATTAATTTTTTTTTTTTGCTTGCCTCATAAAAGAGGAAAAGAAATGAGTTTCCACTTTCAATAAACATTGGAATCTTTTATGAAAACTTAAAGAAGCTACGAATGATAAAATACAGGGTTTCAATTGCTATACTTAATTTCAGATGTCTGCTTAAATTATTTAAAGGATTTTGCTTTGGGACTTTCTTTTGTAAAACTGCCCTTAGGGATCTAACAGGGCTATGGTTTTATGGTTGACTGACTGTGCGGACTACCTCAACTCCACAGTGACAGAACTTTGGTTACCATCTTGCTTACTTAAAATGGTTGTAAATGGGGTTTCAATTTCGGTTTGGTGGCCCGTGGTTTTCTATATACTGTTATTTAGTTTGTCGGTCCCTGTTGTTGCCTTTGCCTTCTCTTACTTAACCTTATTAACGTGTTTCCATTCAGTCATTCCTGTTCAAAATGATCTAACAGAAACATGCAATGGATTAAATCATGACTTTTATAAACTCACAGAAAATGGTAATCCTGTCAAAAGATGCTTTTTTATGTATTCATTTTACTTTTCCCTACTTCCTTTTAAACTTTTTTTGGCTCTCACACTTGTATGAAAATTTAAATCGATGCAGAAAGTCGCATTTAGTTGAATGGATCTTGCTAATTAGGGTTTCTTAAGAATTAGTTATATCATTTGTCGGGTTATGTTTTGCATTTATTGCTTTTCCGTTATTTTCAGTTATGCTCATTTGAAATGTTTATCCATAAAAATTTACGTGGTCATTAACGTATGGTTGTTTACGAATATATTTGTTGCCCTCCGAAGTTTGTCAATCTAGTTTGTAAGGATTTGTTCCCCTTTTGATATTTGTGAAGCTATTGATGGAATTCATCAAATTCGTTACTCGATAGATTTTTAATCCACATTATTGCTATTGCTGCATCATTCGTTTTTGGATTGTACGTGTATTGGTCTGCTTAATTACATTTCTTATTCTGAACTCAGTTTTCTGGTGTACTAGTTTTTCATTGACAAATACGACATTTCTAGAATGGAATGTAATAAAGATGACGCTATTAAGTGTAAAGGTCTTGCTGAGAAGAAAATAAAGAATCAGGACATTGTCGGAGCCAATAAATTTGCTTTAAAAGCTCAAAGTCTATTTCCAAATCTTGAGGGGCTTTCTGCATTATTGGAGGTCATTAACCTCTACGTTGCCTCTCAAAAGAAAATAAATGGAGAAGTAGACTTGTATGGGATTTTCGGTCTGGATTCCTCTGTCGATGATGATACACTGCGTAAAAAATACAGAAAAATGGCTCTGGTCTTTCACCCAGATAAAAACAAGTCTGCTGGGGCTGCTGGAGCATTCCTCATTCTTTCTGAAGCATGGAAAGTCCTGTCAGATAAGGACAAGAGATCTGCATATCATCTGAAGCTGAATTTAAGAGCTCGGAATCCTACATTTCCAGCGGATAGAAACAGTTTTTGTAATTTCACCAGCAGCTGCAGCTCACAGAATGCGAGGAATATGTCGACTGATACCAAGCCCCAGCAGATGCCAACTAAGTCAAGGACTTCAGCTACTGCTACCAGTTCACCTTACAATCCTCCACTCTGGCCAAAGAATTCAAGAGATGCAGCTGCTTCCCGACATGTTCCCCGTCCTAAAAGAACTGAAAAAGGAGCCACCAGTTCTCGGTATGCTGCAACTCCACCAAGGCCAAGGAATCCGAGAACTGCCACCACTGCCCTGAATATTCCCAATAGTCAGAAGACTTCCAAAACTGGCACCAGATCGTTCGTTCGCACTCCATCCCAGCCAAGGAATCGGACAACTGCCCAGCACACCCCTACCAGCAATCCTCATGCGATCCCTTGTCCTCCACCAGGACCTGAAACATTTTGGACATCATGTACTAGTTGCAGGTTGCAATATGAGTACCCGAAGATTTATCTCAACCAAAATCTTCTGTGCATCTCCTGTCGAGAGGCCTTTTTTGCAATACAGAAGCCTGCCCCCCCAGCTGGAAGTATTCACAGTTCACCTGGTTGTTGTGCCTTACACCATCAGAAGACAGGTATGTCTGGCGCATCTGGGAATTCTGGAAGTGTGACAGCTTCATATATCATAGCCGCTCAAATTGCACAGAGGGTCCAGTCAGGTTTTGAGGGTCTCAAGAGAGGGCGTGAAGAGGTAGTAGCTATGGCAGGGAGTGAGGAGGCTCTACAGAAGAATAACATTGCCCCGGACACAACTGATACTCCCTCAGCTTCTGAGAAGCCTATGAATAAGAGGCATGTAGATGGACAGAAATGGAACGATGCCAAAGAAGGAAACCCATTGACGGCACATAATATGGCTGCCCATAAAATTTCTCTGGAAATCTGAAGGCAATTTGGAGGATATGCCTGAATGTGAAAGAATAACCCGGATAATGACGGCTATTAGGCTATTAGAGTACCATGTCTGGTATTTTTTTAGTTACTTTCACATTTTGGAACTGGAGACTGACAATAGAGTAGGCTGTGAAGTGATGAAAGTTGTTGAAAACCTTGATTACATGTTTTGAAGAGCACATAATAGTAGCAGGGACTAAAAAGGAGCTATATTTTGTTTCTTAAAACATGCATCGATAGTTGCTGAAACCATAAGTATCAATGAAGCTTGTTTTGGCCAGTAAAGTCCGATTTCTTAACCCACGTACAAATGCATTGTAGTGTGGAATCCTTACTGATAATATAGTACTGTGAAAACATTATATTGCATATGAGCATATGCTTCACATGTGAACGTTGATGGTCATTTCATCAAGATATTCATCAGCCTCCAAATGCATTACATTCTAATTTGTACAAATTTCGTTGATAAACTTTCAGATTGATCATGGAATTTACTTTAATCTGTTATCAAGAAGAGAGGTAGATTATTCTTTTCCTCATAAAATGAACACTTGCTGATGCATATGCTGTGTCTGCCATAAGATGGGATTGTGCACTTCCTTAAAGGATAATCTTGGCCTTCTATTAGCTGGTCGTAATTTCAGGTACATGAGGAGGGTTGTAATAAGTTGACTTGAACTCTAAAACTGTGTCAAATCTTATAAAGATGAATTAATAAACAATTCTGTCAAGTCATTGAAAAATGGTGGAAGATGGGGGGGGGGGGGGGGGAGAGGTTAAGAAAGAAAATATGAAGTCAAGAATCATTAGGAAGATTGACACAAGACACATGTATAGGTAATCTAGCAAGCCAAGAATAGCAAATGTTTTAGTACTTGACCATAAAAAATTTAAGGAAAATAATTATTCTGATTTCAAAACCAAGTTAGCTAATGCATTTTGGGCATCATCTCTTTATGTCCAAAAACTCGAAAGTTTAAAGTCTAATTCTGAAAGTTTAAGGCTTGCTGCTTTTGCCATTCACTTTAGAAACAGTCCACCCGGTGGGTTTCTTAAACTTTCTAGTTTCGAGTGTCTTCTTGGAAATGGAATTTGTTTACTGAACGATACAAAATGATCTTAAACATTGAATATTCCATAGAACTGAGATCAATGGTAATCCATTTCAAGAAAGCTTGTCTATTATAAAAGGAGCATACTGCATATACATTAAGGAACCATGCTACTTGACTGCTTTATCGTGCTTCTAATAGTTATGTTACGTACTAAAATTCAACCAAAGTGAATATTGTTTAAATTTTAAATTA
This sequence comes from Olea europaea var. sylvestris, assembly GCF_002742605.1. Taxonomy (NCBI): domain Eukaryota; kingdom Viridiplantae; phylum Streptophyta; class Magnoliopsida; order Lamiales; family Oleaceae; genus Olea; species Olea europaea. The sequence continues at coordinate 46,452 of NW_019229219.1, forward strand.
TCTTACATGCCTATTTTGGAAGTGTGTGATACACTGATATGCAAGTGCAGATGTGCTTCTTGTACATATCTATCGATTAAGAGTGAACCTGCAACTTTATCTTTAGTCCCGTTTGATCTGCACTGGAAATGTGTTCCAGGCACGAGGACGAGGGCATTTGGTAGCTTTTTCACCCTACATTAGCTGGTTCATTGTCTTTATTCTGAAGCACCAAAAACAAGGATATGCTTGTTACCTGCACTTTTTCTAAAAGTTGAAACAAATATCTGTCTATTTGGTTTCAAGTTCTTTATTTTTCCAGAAGTGATTGTGCTGTGAAGGGTTTCACATGTATTTCAGTTTTTGAGATGATGTTCATGTGAAACATTGAACAGGATAATCACATTATGATTCCTTATTTGTTGTTACAATATTTTATCCTTAATAACAAAGTTTTTGAGTATTTTTAGCATTCGAATTATGTTGTTAATACTGCTAATTAGCTTTATCTTATTGAAATCCTCGAAGTTGGAAGTACAGAACATCCTTTGACATCTGATGTATGAAAACAAAAGGTTTTATGATTTATTTTGCCAACCGTATGCTGCTAAGCTCATTTCTGCTGGTAGAGTATTAAAATTGGACAATGACGTATGACTTGCATCAAAGGATGAAAGTTGATCTCATCTGGTGCAAGGTTCACATACACCAGATAATTTCTCTTGCAACAAAAAACGAGAGCTACATTCGGTGATGACAACTAGTGTATTTTGTGGGAGCCTTTGGTGATGACAGCTCGAATGTGCGTCGTGTGGATCCCGCTCTCATTAACCATGCCATGGAATAAATGAAATTGATTTATAATAAAACTTAGATTATAATGATCGTAAATAAGTTTGATATTAATACTATAACATGACTTTTATTATGAAATATGGTTCCATAGAGTCAATAAAAAATACGACATTACGATTGTTTGCTTAAAATGGTCGAGCAAGAGTATATAATTCAATATCTCGTGTTTTCAAAAGGAAATAAATAATTTTAAAAAATCATTAAAATGTGAACAGAAAAGGGAAAATTTATTTAATGCAATTGTTGCAGTAAATCTAACTTACAGACATCAATTGAAATTAACATTGGTTAAAATTTAACCATGGTTAGGGTTTAACTTTAAATTGCCTCAAACAATCCAAAAAAACAAAAAGTGGCTCTTTAACTGCAAAAAATTGGTGGCATTGTCATACACTCCTTCCATCTGCAGTTTCTTTCACAGTTTTACATCAAACAAATTTTTGGGTTTCCAAAATTTAACGAGAAGATTTTGTTCTGCTAAAATTTTTTGGATCCAGGGTGCTAAAAAAAAGGTGTAAAATCATTGTTTCATCATTTTTCTTTTGCAACAAATTAATCAAACGGCGCCTCGATTTTAGATTACTACTGAAGGGGGTACAATTTTATTTATGTTGAAAGTTTTCTGTATGTATCTACATATACATGTACTCCATTGCCGTTTGATCATTTATACGTGTCCATATATATATTTATTCATAGAGCTCGGAATGTTGATTGCATGTTTATTGATGACATGGGAATTCAGGGGTTATAGTCAAATTGCTACATTTGGTGATTTTGCATGTGAATTTTGACCATTATAAATCTTTATTTTATGGGTTTTTCGAATTTTGAATTTACATTCCAATTCAAGTCGTTTGTATATAAAATAATTATGCTTTTTCCTTTTCCTTTCAGAGAAACTTCGCTATCACTGAGGATTGGAATCTTTTGTGCTCACTCAAATATCAGGTATGGATCACTGGTTATGTTTGAACTATTTGATGGGTGTTTCTGTTGCTTTTGTTTCAATTGCTTGGATATTCTTTTAAGAACAGAAACTATTTTTGAGCTTCATATGAAGCATTTATTGAATCATAATCTTTGCTTGCATTGTAAAAAGGGAAAAGAATTGAGTTTCTACTGTAGCTGAAAATTGGATCTTTCAGGAAAACTTGAAGGGTTTTTAAATGATGGATACAGTGCATCAATTGGTCATTTTCTATATGCCAATACACATATGAGTTCTTGTGAAGGTTGCTGATATCTGTTTGAATCATTTAAAGGATATTGTCTTTTCCTTTCTATTATGTTAGGGTAGAATATATATGTGTGTGGATATAGCTTTTTGCGGAGTTTTGAAGCCTCTTTGGCACGGGGTTTCAGTGTTCGGTAATTTAGTTTGTTGGTTTTGTTGATGCCTTGGATTGCTCTCATATGATGTCATTAAGATGTTTCTATTAAATTAATCAAAATGGGCAATGCATTAAGTCGTGATTTTATAGAAGTCACAAAAATTAAATATCCTGCCTGTCAAACAATGCATTTTTTATTTTTATTTTTATTTTTTTTTCAGAGCCATTTTTCTTTCCGCTGCATTCTCCACATCTTTTGGCTTTTCAGACTTGTATGGAACCAATGCAGAAAGACACGTTCAACTTTTTGGATCTTACCAATTAGGATATCCTTAAAAATTAGTATCATATTTTGTCGGATTATGTTATTGGCTTGTAGCTTTTAATGCTTCCTTTATTTTCAGTTACACTCAATAGAATGCGTATTACATAATGAATATAGATGTTCTTACAATTGCGATTGCTTCCAAATGTATTGCGGCGTTCAGAAGTTTGGCAATGTAGTTTGTCTGTTGCTGTTTCCCTTCTGATGTTTGCAAGGCTTATTCACATCAATTGTAATGATAATATGTGTGTGTATGTCTATTTATCCATTAGGGCATGCTACTACTTATCTATGCATGTGTGTATGTATTTAGTTCCTGACATGTATTATTGATTTCTTTGACTTCTTGACTTGTATAATTTTCATAAATCGTGATATCTTAGATTTCTTCTACTGTTGATTCAGGCTTCGGCTAGTTCAGATCCACTTCTTCGAAATTCCAACATCTAATTAGTCAGTTCTTTTTTTTCTTTTGTTCCTTTTGTTTGGACCAGAAGTCTTGTAGACTTCTCTAGTAATAAGTTGAATCATGGAGTTTTTTGAAACATGAAAGTCAAAATTTACTTAAAAGATGCACATATCCTGCGATTTCATGCCTGGATTTTCTTTTTCAAAGGAAAAAAATAACAGAATTTCTTCTGGCCTCTGTTAGTTTTAGGGTGCCTTTCCTGTAAGCCCATTCCTGGTTACTGGATTGCATACTTTGTCCACTTCTTTTAGCTACCATTTTTCAGTATTTAGATGTTTTTAGATGATAAATTGAATATCAAATCCTTTTTAAGCACAGAATATAGATCTTTGAACAAAAGAGACATTGAATTGCATAATTGGAATTGGCATTTAAGTCATTAAAATTATTTGAATACCTGATTGGTGGTTTCATTAACTTTTTGATACGAAGATGCATTCATTCGCATATTTTCCTAGCCTTTAAAAGTGGCTTCTTCAGATTTTGGTGATTTTTTGTCTGTTTTTACTGTTTCCTTTCGAGTTTGAAGTCATTATTTGTGAGATTAGAGAGTCCCCATTATATATTCATGCTTTATTATTATTTCTTGCTAATGTTGATTGATCCTTAGAAATATACTTATGCTAAGTGTGTTTCTTATGTTGAACAAAATTCTTCTGGTGTACTAGGTTTGCGGAGACAAATAGGAGAATATCTAAAATGGAATGTAATAAATATGAGGCTATTAGATGTAAAGCTATTGCCGAAAAGAAATTAGAAGAGGAGGACATCGCTGAAGCCAAAAAATTTGCTATGAAGGCAGAAACTCTATTTCCTACACTTGACAATCTCTCTCAGCTCCTCAAGGTCATTAATTTCTATGATGGCTATGAGAAGAAAATAAATGGAGAAGTAAACTGGTATGGGATTCTTGGTGTCGACCCCTTGGCTGACGTGGACACCTTACGTAAAGCACACAAAAGAATGGCTCTGGATCTTCACCCTGATAGAAACAAGTCCTTTGGAGCCGAGGAAGCATTCAAAATTCTTTCTCAAGCACGGAGCGTGCTGTTTGATAAGGACAACAAACTATTGTATGATCTTAAGCTGAATTTCAGTGGTCACCAGAGGGTGTCAGTAAGAAATTCTCCACTTCCAGCGAATAAAAATATGTTTGGGAATTTCACCAGCTGCTCGAGCTCACTGTCTGAAAGGAATATAGAAACTTCTGGCAAGGCCCAGAATTTACCAACATGCCCAAAGAATCCGGCTATCACCAGGAGTTCACATTACAACCCTCCTCCTCTCTGGCCAAGGTATCAGACAACAACCGATGGTGGCCAACACATTCCCACTCATCAAAAGACTCCAGAAACAGCCACCTGGTCCCAGTTTGTTGCCACTCCACCTCAACACATGACTCCAGAAGCTGCTGCCAATTTTCCTTTTGTTCATGTTCATAATTATCAAAATCCTACAATTGCCACCAATTTTCAGTTGTTTCCCACCCAGCTTATTCCAAGGAAACAGATGCCTGCCAGGCATCATCAGTTCACTCCTGCCAACAATTTTGTGCTGAACCCCAGACCTCCTGAATCAAGACCTGAAACTTTTTGGACGTCATGTAATAAGTGCAAGATACTATATGAGTTCCTGAAGATTTATCTTGACCAAACTCTAATGTGCCCCCACTGTCGAGAGCCCTTTTTGGCGAAAGAGAGGTCTGCTCCCGCTTCTGTAAGCATTCGCAGTTCACATGTACCTTGGTCCTTCCACCATCAGAAGCCAGGTTTGTCTGCTGCAGCAGTGAGTTCCAAAAGTTCAACAGCTTCAGCTACGAGAAACACTGAAACTGCACACAGGGTCCAGTCAGTCGGTGAGTGTCTCAAGAGATGGCACAGAGAGGCAGTATCTGTGGGGGGGAGTGAGGAGGCTCTGCTGGATAAAACTGATGCTCCCTCAGCTTCAGAAAATTCGATCAAAAAGAGGCGTATAGATGGACAGAAGAGGAACAGTGGGAAAGACAGAAACCAAAGTACAGCAGGGAGCAGGGCGGCCCATACTATTTCTATGGGAAATCTAAAGGGCAATTTGGGAGCCGAAAAAGTTACTTCTGCTAGTGACCAGTTCGCAAGCACAAAGGAGTTGTCTCAATCTGAACTTCGTATCATGCTGATGAGAAAGGCTAAGACAGAAATACTTAAGAAGCTAAACCAGTGGAGCATTGGTGCTGAACTTGAATCTGCAAATGAGAAGGGCATGAATATGGAAAACAAGCAGAAATCAGCCGTTATTGATTTGAAGATTCATAAAAGTAAAATTTCTTCTTTGCTTGGTTCCAGCAAGATGGCCCAGCCTCAGAACTCTTCCATGCGCGATGGCACTGGTGAGTTAAATGAAAATGTTGAAGAAACCGTGTCAATGAGCGTGCCAGATGCAAATTTTTGCAATTTTGACGAGGACAGAGTGGAGGCATCTTTTTCTAAAAACCAAGTTTGGGCCCTGTATGATGATGACGATGGCATGCCACGTTACTATGCACTCATCCATGATGTGATGTCTAGAAAGCCATTCAAGATGGAGATTAGTTGGCTGAACTCAAAAAGCACTGCAGAATTTGGCCCCCTCAACTGGGTATCTTCTGGCTTTGCAAAAACTAGCGGTTATTTCAGAGTTGGAAAGCCTATAGTTAATAAGAGTTTGAGTTCTTTCTCGCATCAGGTTAAGTGGAAAAAAGGTGCTAGAGGGGCAATCCAGATTTTTCCAGCAAAAGGAGACGTGTGGGCTTTGTACAAGAACTGGTCCGTGGATTGGAATGAACTCACTGAAGATGACGTGATACATAAATACGACGTGGTGGTGATTGCTGAAGATTACAATGAAGACAAAGGTGTCGTTGTCTCTCCGATGATAAAAGTTGCTGGCTTCACGTCAGTTTTTCGCCAGCATTTGGACCCAATGGAATTCCATACAATTCCAAGAGAAGAGATGTTTCGATTCTCTCATCAGGTCCCGTCCTACGTGCTGACTGGTCTTGAAGCTCAAAATGTTCCAAAAGGTAGCTGGGATCTGGATCCTGCTTCTCTCCCTCTGGAACTTCTTCAACCCAAGACAGAATCCAAGGCGGTGATAGACGCTGAAAATCCATTGAAATGTAAACGGTTGGATGGAAGCAGTGAGGCAAAGAACGAATCAAGCAGCAAAGCTAACGCCAATACTGAGGATGGAGAAGCTTTTGAAAATGCCGAGCGTGGTTTCTCAAAACCCTTTTTGACCTATTCAAGAAGAGGCAAGAAAATTAAGATGGCCGGAGATACTGATCGTGCTAAGTAGCTCTTGGTCGAGCTTCTAGTCTTGTACTTTTTGTCCAAGTATAAGATGGTTCTGAGTTTGATTTTCGTAGCTAGAAAACATACACAGTTCAATTATAGCGGACAGATACAAATGTTTATTCTATCGCGGAAAAAAATGTCTTCGTTATGGAAGTTATATTAATATTCAATGGAACAGTTATATTTACACAAGCTCTTACTCATGGTTGTTAATACGGTTTGCTTACCCCGTTTGGCCCCATTAAATTAAATTTCATTTTTCACTCTTCTATTTTCAATCACACAATATTTCATAAAATAATATTACACATGCACTGAAAAAAATTTCTTCTTTTTCAATCATCCATTCTCCAAAAAAAAAAAAAAAATTAAAAAAGGGGCCAAATGGAATTTTATATGATAATAAAAAGTTGTTCTTTCATGTCAACTGCATTTCAAGATGTCAAGACATCAATCATATTTTGATCATGGATTCTGTTACATGTTGACGTGACACTTATGCCGAACCACGTGGTATCCTAGTCGAGGCTTCCAGGCCAACAGAAGTCGACCAGCAACTTAAACAACACCCATGACGTGGCTGAAATGCTGACATCAAAGTGAATAGGCTGAGGTGGTCTTTCTTGCCAAGGCCCTTCACTCCGAGGCTCATCATACAGAGGTCCTGAAACTCTAAGCAGCACTCCTCCCCAGAGATTCGGATTTACACAAGGATTTTTCCTGATTGATTGATGAGACACCCATCACAAAATGCAAGTGTCTTGTTTTGTCAAAGTAGCGTGAAATCGTCGATTAATAAATGTGTAGCAGGCTAGGAAGTCAAGTGTGATATCTATAATTTGACATGTAAACTAACTAGATGAGACCATGTGTACTACCAAACGAGGGCCACGATCTAACTTGTAATACTATAAATACTCTCCCATGCATCTCTCTGAAGGATAATACAAGATTCAATACAAGAACCAAGATTACATATCCTTTGCTCTCTTAATACATTTTATACAACAACATGTTTACCATCTTGCAATACAATACAATACTATACGAATTCATATCCACATTCTACAAACATCGATTGATAATTATTGTACAATCGTTATGCAAACATCTCGCCAAATTTCAAAATTCTTGTCCCGCGCTTTTGAGTCGCTCCCACGCCTTTGAGCTATCCATTTGAGTGTCTTAACGTATTGGACTAGACTCACGTATGCGCGGGTGAGTACGGTATCTGTTAGCAATATTTTTGGGATCAACAAATTCGATAAATAATCTTTTTGACTAGGAAGAGAATGGTCCAATACAGGATTGAAATAGTTTAAGCTTCTAATCTAATTACTTTTATTTTAATTATTTTCTCTTTATGTTATTTTATTATTTAATCAAACATTTAGCTAGGTGTTGTTGAGTAATTTTAGTCGTTAGGGATTTTGTAGCATTCGAGTTAAGACTTCATTGTAATTTAGTCATTTATTGAGCCCTTATTTGATCTCCATTATTTTGAAACTACATTTTCCTCTCTCTTATTTTTAATCACACCTTCTTCAATAAAGTAATATTCCACATAAATTTAAAATTTTTCCTTATTTTTCAACCACGCATTCTTCATCAATATACTATTCCAAAATACATTCTATAACCAAAAATGGAGCTCAAACAAGCACTAAATGAAAATATCGAAATTGGAACTGCTACAATGTTCTTTCATAGCAGACAAATTTGTCTTTCCTTTTGGATGTTTAAACAAATCAACAACAGAATCAAGTTTTATACAAGTATCTACAAGCCAAAAAAGGTCATTACATTAATGCCAATATCCATGGATATTTGCAATAAACTGCATTAGTGTTCTAAAAATAGAAATTCCGCTCAACATCATCAATCAGTGACCTCTCATCGGTGCCACTCGCTGCTCAGTCAGCATGAGTTGGTTTCAACTGCAAGAAACGAGAGTAAAGCATAGTTAACGTCTACATTTTAAATATATCAATAAGATCAATTCGGACAAACACGCCCCCCTCATAAATTGTATGCATCTCAAAAACAGTTTACTTAACAGGGAAAACATTAAACCGGAAAAAAAATACATGCAAAAGAAAAAGGATAAAAAAGGCAGAATTGGTAATAACATATTTGCATTTGAATGTTGCCAACAGCAAACCCTACAACATTAGACAATGACTAAATTTGATTTAAGAATCGTCAATATATATAAGCAAGAGATTATGATCTGCAGAAGCTGAATGAAGTTATACACTACTCTTGGGACAAATGTGCCAGATTAATCTAATAAGCATATCATAATGATATGATACATCTCCAAAAAAAAGAGCTAGAAATATGAAGAGGCTAATGAAGAGTGATCGAGTGAAGAAAATACTCAAATAGTAACAAATAATGGAAAGTAAATATTTTCAGGAACGTAATTGTTATCATATATGGTAGATCAGAATCTCCATAGTAACTTTCCATTAAGTCTAACGAATTTATTAGCAGATGAACACCAACAAATTTCTAGACTCAATAATTTTTCTCTCTACCAAGGTGATTAGCTGCCATTCTTCTAATTGCAAAATACGGATTTCTATCTCAATAATTTCTCTCTCTATCAAGGTGATTACTGTCATCTGGAACTTGGGTCCAATTCTTCTAATTGCAAAATACAGGATTTATATCTACATCATTCCTATTCCTTTAATTGAACCAAATTAGAAATCTTCATTTTCTACAATGCCTAAACGATAAAATATTTTCAGAAACAAGCAAATCAAAATGATTTTGAATTGAGTATTCGACAGTGTACTTCACCAACAAATACACCTATCCCGTTGTTCCAACTTTCCAAACCAACTCAATCCAAGATTCTCCGAACTTCTATCTTACACCAGTACCAAACCTGGAACCATAGCCACTGGAATAGGAGCACAAGTTCAGAATCATAAATGCACCTTCAACACCATTGATATGACGGCCTTTGCTCCACCATCGTTTCAAACCCTACTTCTAGACTGAAAAGGCATAACCCACCTTCGTTCTTGCAAACATTCTCCACTAGTATGAATAACTTCTTTGTCCTTTCTTTCTACGAAAAGGAATCCGAGAATTATTGCAGCAGTAACATTTTGGAAGGGAAAAGGTACAAATCTCTAGAAAGAGCAGATCAACAGACGTGGGAAGATATGCATCCATAATTAGTATTTGGAAGAACCAAAAAGAATGAAAGAGAAAGCCTTTTAAATTCTTTTAGTGAATAACCCCAAAGATATTTTTAGAATGGTGTAGTTAATATCGTTAAGGAAACTGAGTAAATATTTTCTACTAATCACTGTTGCATAACATAATTAAGCATTTCTATGGCATTTGACTTTGCTTTGAATAATTATCAAGCCACGTGGCATCACTACCAAGATTGTTTGACAAAATTAAGGATAGAAAATAAGTCCACATCATTCCAAATACTACCATTAATACGTGGTTTTTGTCATTTAATGAGTCAACGTCAAGTGTGAAACACAACCTCATGGTTCAACCAGCATCTTTGATTAGAAAGACCCATAAAAGCAGTAACATATATTCGAATATTCAGAAATTAAGATATATGCATAAAAGATAAAGTCAAATAAACAAGCCCAAACTGGATTCACTCTGGTTCCAGACCATGGAATCTAATTATCTGTTGTCCTTTGAATTCATTTTGATCTTTCCAGAGGTTGTTACACATAATCCACTCGGTGTTCAGTTTTTGCAGCACCATGGAAGCAGGATTCCCTCTTATTAATTAAAATTCATGGACAAACAAAACCTAGTCCCCCCCCCCCCCCCCCCCCCCCCCCCCC
>NW_019229219.1:57002-135129 GCF_002742605.1 Olea europaea var. sylvestris
CCCCCCCCCCCCCCCTTCATTACTCCAATTTTTGTCCTACAAGCTGTTATTTTAGGGAATTGTTAAGCTGTGAAGAACATTGAAGAAATGTAGTGAAGGGTAATGAGAAGCTGAAGTGAAGGCAGTGAAGTGAAGGAATTCAATTCAGTTTTAGTTTGCCAGCAAAAACAAAGAACCACTCTTAACTGTCGGGTTCTTAATTAAAAATAACCAAATTTGATTTTTTAACGAATTATCTAAATAGACCATCTCTGTACGGTTTGTGAGGGGTTTATGAGTTATGACCACTCATAGTGTTACCTCATTCACACACTTGTTTGTTTTTGACAAACTACAGACTGTATTCAAGCTCTTTAAGCAGTAGTGTGGATGTGGAGTGTGAATTGCCAAGGATTTATCACTTCCATGCCTAGAAGTCATTGATGCTCACAACATCTACATCATAAGTGTTTTAACTTAATCATTCACCAGGTGAATGTTATCTTTTATAAATGTAATGATTACTACATAAATTTCTGTCTATTTTGTCAAATAGAAGGCAACATTAAAGGTGGGACCAAGCAGGTTAACTACGATACTCCAGGAATGTAATTACTCACTTAAAAATCACATAAGTAGAGAGAAAAGACGACTTCTTGAAGCATGCCTTTCTGTTTGCAGATGAGATTCTTCCTCTTTTAATATCACACTTTTCAAGACTAACAGATTTGATAACTCAACTGCATCCTACCTCTCCCCTTCATTTTTTCTCCAATTTCTTTGGCCACACTTGCAGAAACCGACAAGATTCCCAAACTTAAAGGATGTGATTCTCTGTATTTTATGCAATTAATTGCATGGTTTGGACTTTGATCTGTTGTTTTGTGTACTAGGATAGCTGTATCGTCGGATTTGTAAGAAATATGTTTATAGCCAACTGCTCTTTGTACAATTACTAGTAGAAAATTACACTGAGACGTCCTGGGTTAACAGACTAATACAACGATTTTTCCTCTCAAAAATTACAAACAACTCCGTTTTCCACAACATATTCTCCTTAATTATTTTTAAGGCATGTTTTGAGGGAAGAAGTTTAATAGCAAAAATCTCCTAAAAATTAGAAGGAAAAAAATACCTAAAGGATTTCCCGAATTCCCTACATGGAAAATGGCTTACTTTAAATGGGATGTAAGGGTTAGTTTAATTCTGTCTTCCATGTTGATAGCATTCCCCTTAATTTTAAAGTATGCAACTCCATTTAGGGAATTTAGATAATTGATAGATTCCTCTCTTCTTTAGCAACTGGTTTAACACTAAGACACTATGATGACAATTAAAATATACAAAAAGATTTATGCCCTATAAGTGACTAAAACCCATATCATTCCATTAATACATCCATGTTTTGCAGCAACCCAAAACATTTAACGAACACACCTTAAATGAGAATGACCACACATCTCTATTCCCTATAACACGTGCTGTCAGCTTTACACAATAACAAGAAACACCTATCAGGAAAAATAGACCTCATAAATTTTGACACGTGAAGTTGTCTTCTTTAGATTAAAATACAACATGGCATGAAAAGACAAGGGAATTGTGGTGAAGAAGCACAAAAGAAGTAGATGTGACATAAAATTAAACTTCTTATCCAGAAATGTCAATGAAAGAAGTAACAATCCTAAAAGTTCACTATCCAATGATTGCTTACCGATCAAATCAGAAAACCAGAAGATTCACTTCTCCATTCCACATGAACAAAACCAAAAGAAAACATTAGATATTTCAGCTTAACTAATTAACGACAAATAACTAAGAAGTAAGAACTATTTTCTTACCATTTTAATTATAGAGCCCCGCTTTCTAGCAAACGATATGATCATTAACTTCTAATTAAACACCGTGAGATGACAGAAAAAAAGAAATTTTGTTTTAGAACTATCCTCCCTCCCTCTTCTCTCCTCTCCCTGCATGTATTTATTCGCGTTTATCTTTTCCATTTGGATACATTTTCTCTTGCTTTCTCTGTCTACATGTATCCTGTAGTTCCAACCTACATGCAAATCAACACATGCATGTAGCTAGTCTTCGATGATTCATATCACACGGGAACCCTTGAAAGAGAAGTACATTATCTCTAGGCATTACTGTGGAAAATGTTTAATGGAATACATCCTAGAATAAATTCTTATCCAAGGAACAAGGTACATGTTCAGATGTTCTAAAAAATGATGTATAACACCAACACCAACACCAAATATAGTCGTTAGAATATCCACTTGCATAGCACAATTAAAGGAACTACATTTCATTATAATTACTTGAACAGGAGGTCCAGAGTCACTACTGTGTAAATTTTCATTCTTTAAAAGATAAAAAGAAAGAAACTGTAACAAGACAATCTTACTCTTGACCATCCAGGTTTGCTTGATTGCTGCTTGTACCACCACCACCACTGGCGTAGGACCCATCATCCGGCGTGGTCTGCCACACGGACTGCCACGCCTGGGAGGGCGGATGAGGCGGGGCCTGCAGATAGATCCCCTGATCCATCCCGGGCATTGCGGGCTGCCCCATCATGGGCTGTCCCATTGGTGGGTAATAGTAGGGCACCCCTGTCGCCCCGGTCGCCACACCAGGAGGTCCCAAAATCGCTCCAAATGTCGCAGCCTCTTCCTTGATGTCGTCCCTGGGGACAATATCCACCAGAAAATCGAATATATCCGTACGTGTGATGGCCGCAGCAATGTCGTTCTTCTGAAGGGTCCTCCGCTTGTTCTCCTCCGCGTGGAGCCAGGATCGGATGGTGAGCTCGAGGATGAACAGCTCGCACGCCTTGGAGAAGAGGATCGGGGCCTCTGCAGAGATCATGCGCACATCCTCGTCCGCTTTCATTATCTTCTTAATGCGGGCCAAAGGCAGCTGATGGTTTCTAAAATCGTTCACCTGCTCGATCTCTTGCCGCTGATAGTTCCAAAACATGTGGATTTGCTGCTGCTGCTGCTGTAGGAGTTGCGGGTACGGTGTCTGCGATGGATACATCGCCGGCTGTGACGCCGTCGCCGCCATTTGGTGTGGGATGTTTTCCATTTTGTGGAGGGAATTGGGGAAAAAGTTGGAGAAGGAAACGAGAAATAACTCTATGACATGGAAGGGGTTGATTTTAGTGAGGGTTAATTATATCAATAATTCATAATCGAATTTTAAAATATATTTTAATGATCACCGAACTTTGTACTGTATTATCTATCCGTCATTCAAATGAAAAAATCTGTTAAATCCAACAAATGACGTTAACTTGAGTGACAGATGGATAACACGGTGCAAAGTTCGATAACCATTGAAATACATTTTAAAGTTCGGTTATGAAGTAGTGATACTTGACGAAGTTCAGTAACAATTGAGTTACATTTTTAAGTTCAGTGACTAAGTAATAACATAGGGCAAAGTTCAGTGACCATTAAGATATATTTTTAAATTGAATTATTAAACACAAGAGTTCCATTCATTCCAAAAAAAAAAAAAACATCTTAGACAGTGATTTGACATCATTCAATCACACATTTTTCAATAAAATAATATTAAACGCAAATTCAAAATTTTTCCTTATTTTTTAACTACACGTTTTCTATCAATATACTATTCAAAAATTCATTTTATCCCTCAAAATAGGGATCAAACAAGGGCTAAACTTCACAAATCGACCTCCATGAAAGAAGAAATCAAATAAAATGAAGGGAAACGGAAATCAGAGACCTATAATTAAATAAAAATAGAATTGATGCTAATATTAATCCATCATGGTGAAAAAGTACGTTTGATTTTTAGATCAACTAGTATCATTTCAACGTATCTCAAACTCTGCATAAATAGATTGAAAGAGAAATAATTAGAATACTAAAAGAAATTGACAGAGAAAAATTAAATAAAAGTAAAAAAATGTTCGAATAGTGCCAATGTAACTGAGGTCGATTTGATTTTCAACTATGTTACTAATTAGTCGCTGAACTTAAAAATATAACTCAGTGGTCACTGAACTTCGCTAAGTGTTACTATTTCATAATCGAACTTTAAAATGTATCTCAATGGTCACCGAACTTTGCATCGTGTTATCCATCCGTCACTTGAGTTGACGCCGTTTGTTGGACTTAGCGAATTTTTCCATTTGAGTGACAGATGGGTAACACGGTGTAAAGTTCGATAATCATTGAGATACATTTTAAAGTTTGGTTATAAAGTAATAACACTTGACGAAGTTCGATAACCATTAAGTTACATTTTTAAGATCAATGATTAAGTAGTAACATAGGGCAAAGTTCAGTGACCATTCATATAATTAACCCATTTTACTGATAACTACTGAATTAAATTACACATTGATCATGCAATTTATAAAAGTTTTCATTTAAGTCACTGCTCTTTCTGTGGCCTTTCATGCGTTAACGCAACTCAATTCAACAAGAAGTATGATAAATTGGACATGTTTGATAGGCATGAATTTTCCATCAAAAATTGAATTTAAATTCCAACTTTCACTTTTTGACTGTTTGATATGTTTTTTTTCCCATGGAATTGATTTTCTTGGTTTTCAATGAAAACCAAGAAAAGTCCATGTAAAAAAATATTTTTTTAAGGGTTCATTTGATTGAAAAGATGGAATTTTGATGGAAAGAAAACGAATTTCAATGAATTGAATTGCCTAAAAATTATTTTATTGGGAATTGTCAATTATTGTGTTTGATTGGTATAATTTTCAATGTGAAAAATGTTGAAATAAAAGTATTTTTTGGTGTTCGTTTGTCTTTGTTTTATATTAAAATTGTCAACTAAAGGGATAGAATTGACTGACATTGGGGATAAAATTTATTTTCATTGTCAAAAAAAAAAGAAAAAAATGAAAAAGAAGAAAATTATCTATCTTTTGATATTCGTTTGACTTTGTTTTATATGAAAATTGTCAATTAAAGAAGAAAATTATTTTTTTTACAATTAGGGATAAAATTTGTTTCCATTACCAAGAAAATTCCAGATTTCAAGAAAATCAATTCCATGAGAAAAAAGCTATCAAACAGTCGAAAAGTGGAAGTTAGAATTTGAATTCCATTTTCCATAGAAAATAATTGCCTATCAGACAGGCCCTAATTGACAATTTTCAGATAAAACAAAGTCAAACGAACACTCAAAGATAGATGATTTTTTTCTTTTGACAATGAAAATAAATTTTATCTCCAATACCAGTAAATTCTATCTCTGTAATTGACAATTTTCATGTAAAACAAAGTCAAACGAATACTATAAAATACTTTTATTTCAACATTTTTCACGTAAAAAATTATATCAATCAAACACAATAATTGACAATTTTTAGTAAAACAATTTCTAGGCAATTCAATTCCCTAAAATTTGTTTTCTTTCCACCAAATGCCATATTTGCAATTAAACAAAATAGATTCAATTCGTCCCACACATCAAATGATTTCGAAAGAAAGAAATTCCTTAAACTTTAAAAATAGTTTCGGTTTGGCATAATGCTTTGTCTACGTTGTCTAATAATACTCCCAAATGTTGTAACGCATTTCCAATTAAAGTTGCATATATTATTTTGACTTTGGTTTTGATTTTAGTTAGTTGAGAAAGTACAAAATTTCCAACATAACAAATCTGGTTTAATTGTGTCCTTAGTATCTGTGGCTCCCAGCTCGTAATCGTCCAAAAATTGGTCCAAAATCGCCTAAATCAATCCACATTTATTTCTATGCTTACCGAGAAAAAAATTGATGGATTTTGCTTTAAAGAAAAAAAAACCAACATATACAAAACATAAATTCATCATCCACATTCATCATATGACGTTGGATAAGAATACTTGTACACTCAAATGTATACACCTTTGTTGACACCTCTTATGTGTCAAAAATTTAGTCATTAATTAAAAAAAAAAAGTGTTATTAAAATCAATATATTGAAATCTTCCAACCCACGGAGTTATAAATCATTGTGTTCATGTAGTATAGCCCTATGACCTTCTTGTTGAAGGATCAAAAGTGATCATCGTTGCGGTCATCACCTCTATAAATACAATTCGCACAATTCCCTATCAACCACATATTTCTCTCAAATCTCCTCATGACCATTACTTGAATGTGTTATTAAAATCAATATATTGAAATCTTCCAACCCACGGAGTTATAAATCATTGTGTTCATGTAGTATAGCCCTATGACCTTCTTGTTGAAGGATCAAAAGTGATCATCGTTGCAGTCATCACCTCTATAAATACAATTCGCACAATTCCCTATCAACCACATATTTCTCTCAAATCTCCTCATGACCATTACTTGAATCTTATCAGGCAGTTCTGTAAATATTTTGTCCTATATCCAATCAACCTTAGACATAAATAATTTTAATATATATAATTAATGCAATTTTATAGCAGATCTATTATTTAATATTCAATTAAATTAAATAATAGAGTCCGTAGATTCAAATCTTGATAATTTGTTAATCGTAAGAAGTTGTGATTGTGAGATACAAATTACATATAATTGAATCTTAAATCGTTCGTGGTTGTAAGTAATAACGAGATATGGATATCGTTATTACGAATAGACCATCACGTGTGACATTTTTTACTTGTGAAGTAAGTAGCTGAACTCACAAACTAAAGTGTAGTGACACTTAAATGAACACGTGGATGTTTTGTTGTAGAACAAAATATTGGAAACTCACTTAGAGATTTCACATGAATAACTATCTGAGTATTAATGGTTAATCTTTAACGTTCGGTAGTGAAATTCGTCCTTTGACTTGAGGTCGTCATAGTGCCTTATATGAGGACAGTCATACTTTGACGGTGTTGGATGTTGCTCTGCTATGGGCCGCTAATACAACATCACTCGGCTATGTCAAAAATCGTATGAAGGTTGTGAATGACCAATAAAGGATTTGTCACTCTTAGATAGTAAGAAATTATTATCTGCATTTCATTCAATTAAGTCGATAACGAAATCCTTGGTCAATGTGTACTCATAACTCGAAAAAGAGTTTTCGACTTATATTGACTTAATAGTGGAGTGAAAGATATGATCGATAATCGAGATTGACACACTTCCATCGAGATTGACACGCTTCCATATCTCATAATTGATCAGATTGTATTGACGAAAGAATTATAGTTTTATGGTAAACGAACGAGTTTGAGTTTGTCATACCACATGACATTTTTGGTCACAAATATTGCCCTGACACATTGTTAGATGTTAATCTGGGACAGCGAGTGTGAATTGGTGATAAATTGAAAAGGTGTTTTAATTTATCAATTTTGATTAGATCAAAATAATATTTCACGTCGTTAGGTATCGTGATCGGAACCTGATGGGTCGCACAAAAAATGAGAACCGAAAGATTGTGATTTTTTAATTAATTAATTTAACAAGCGTTAAATAAATTAATTAATTGAGTTGCTTATTTATGGGCCCGATTTAATTAATTTAATTCACGGACCAGATTTAATTAAATGGATTAATTAAATATTGAACCGGGTCAAACCAAACCCGTTTGGGCTTATATAAATAAGTGATTAGAATTTATAATTTTAAAAAAGAATTCATTCTTGCTAGCAAAAGAAAAAAAATCATAATGTTATAATCTTGTTCTCTGTGTGATCACCGTTGGAGGTTGAACAATTGACAACTGTTGATGGCGAATCATGACGAATCAAGATCGTTGGAACAAAACAATAGTAAAGGAGTTTGCAAATCTTGTAAAATGTACAACTTTTATCACAATTTCTATCTAAACACAAAGACGATTTATGATGGGAATCAAAAATTTGTTTTAATTTTCCGCTGCGCACGTTAAATAGATTATTCCCAATAGTGATATCAGAGCCTACTTTGTGTTTGTTAGAAATTATTTTGACGTTTGGGAACAATCAAAAGTTGATTGTTATTGTTTTCATGTTTCTTGCAATTAAGAAAAAATATTTTCATATTCAAAATTTGATTTTGAAATCTCACAAAAAAAGCATCACTGTCACTGCTGGGCAGCTGGAAGGCGACGGGTCTTGCCGGGTAATTGGGGCGGCGCCAGTAGAAGAAGGGCCAGAAAGAGAGTTGGAGGTGGGGGATTCTTGTGCAATTTGTAAAATTGCGAGCCCCTTGCTTACAATTAAAATCTTGGGTCAAATTGAAATTTTAAACAAGGGCCTATTCTGAATTTTGTTGAATTGGAAGGGTCTTTCTTTTAATTTTAAACTTGGGTCAATTTGTAAATTTTCAAAATAGTTTTGAATTTGAATTTTAAAATGGTTTTAAAATAATATTTTTGCGGATTTAACATATATTATGATTTGACCCAAATTCAAAATTGACGACTTTTATTTTATAGTTAAAATTGGATTTTAACTTAAATATTAAACTTTGACCCCAAATTGAATTTTATTTTATTTAGGAGTGCTATCCTAGATTAAAATATTAATTCAATTTAAATTAAAATTTGACTCTAATTTAATACTTAATTAAAATTTAATTTTAATTAATTATTCACCCGATTATATTCTAGGAGTTAGAATTATATTCTAATTTGACGTTTAATTAAAATCAAATTTTAATTAATTTGCCTTGCCCTAAAAAAATAATAATAATATTTTTAAAATTAGAGTTGGACTCTAATTTGTTGTTTAATTAAAATTTGATTTTAATTAAATAAGTTCGCCCTGAAATCTTAGAATTACAGTTAGACTCTAATTTTACGATTTAATTAAAATTTAATTTTGATTAAGTTCAACCGCCTTGAATTTTAAAATTAGAGTTGGACTCTAATTTGATTTTGATTGAATAATTATGCCCTATAATTGTGGAATTAGAGTTGGATTTTAATTCGGTATTTAATTAAAAATTGGATTTTATTTAAATATGGCCGCTAATTAAATAATTGATTAATATAATAAATTAATTATTTAATTGTTCCGATCTATTTGTCTAAAAGAATTTAAACGATCTTAATTGTTAGAAACTTGAAACGTGTTTGCATATAATATTAGATATTATATAGGCATACATTTATGTGATGAATGTATTATTAGTGGACGATTTTGAACTCGATCATATGAATGTGTTGAATGGTTAATTTTATTTTTATCGTTTTACGAGCCTACGAGCTCTTAATTATTTTGGACATGCGAGTCCGTTATTGTTATTGTTACTATGAGTCTACGAGTCCAATTTCGTTTAGATTTGCGTGCCAACTAATATATGATACATATTGCAACTTGACTAATTGAAGAAATAAGAAGAGGAGGAGACCATAGAGATGGAGCATTGTATGAGCCAATGCAATACTCCATAGGAATTGACCAACTAGTCTTCCTCGTGGTTCGAGAAGACTAGATAGTAAAAGTTTATAATCGTTCACACTATTATATTATATATATGTTTATTTGCATGGTAGATGTATAATAAAATATGTATGATTGTATCGTTGTTGATGAAACCTTCGAATGCGAAAAACTCCTCAATAAAATATTAAGTCATATTTTACTTTCACCTTCCATTATTATAGTGAAAAATTAGAGTCTCAAATCGTCTCAACTTGTTGAGTAGACTCAAGGCTGGTCTATTAATGACATGTTTGACACTATGAAATATTAGATATTTCTGAATGATGGGTCCGACTTAACTAAAATTTATCTTTTGTTGAGTACACTCAAGAAGATAAATTTTAGAGACACGTTAAGCTAACACATAAAACGTGTGAAGACAAAGAGTTGTCAGCTTAACGATCTGAGAGTTGTATGGAGATATAATTGATAATAGTATCTACCCAAATGTTTTATTAAAGCCTGTTGAGTACACTCAAGATCTTAATATAACAGATAGGATCCCAACCCACTGGGAGTCAAGTATGGACTCCATAACTTTATGTGAGAGAGTCATAAATTTTAATTAAACAGTGGGAGTATAATTAATTTAATAAAAGTCCATGTTAAATTAATTTATGAATTTTGTATATTATTCTTTTCTTTTCGTCATTTACATTTATATTGAATTTTAAGTAATCATATGTTTTGAATAGCATACTGGATGCCAACAATCAAATTAAATTTTCTTGATTAGCAATGCAACTTGTGAATTGTTCTCAGACATGAGAAAATTGGTTACGTCCTTGAGTAGCCCTTTCCAGAGACATTTATTGATGACTCGATTAAGGAAGATGTGGCTACTGTAATAAATACAGTGATGACGATAGTACTGCACATATATGATATTTGCAACTATGTCATTTGAGTTACAGGAACAACTTGAGATTATAAATGCTAATGCATGATTTTTCATTTCAAAGAGTTGTATGATAATAATCAAGTGTGGAATGATATGAAATTTTCAAGCAACTATACCGATGCAAAATAACAGAGTAATCTCCAGTCGATACTTAGATATTGAAGATGATTGACGTTGAGAAATGTCTCAATTGAGTTCAATCATAAACCTTGAACTAAGTAGTGACTTGGTTCTGCAATCTTTGTTGGAGAAAGCTATTCACAACTAATTATGAATTTAATGTGAATAAGCTCGAATGCACGCTCATTGAGTTGCTGAACATGCTTAAGACCTTTGAGCTCGATATTAAAGTTAATAGTGGGCAAACCATTGATTCCTCTAACGGTGTTAAGAGGAAATCTAAATGAGCTTTGGGAAAGCATCCAATATGGTTAAAACAGTCTAAGCGAAGGATAATATCAAATCTAATGACCCTTGTCTTCATTATAGAATGAAAAGTCATTGGAAGAAATATTGCAAGGCTTATGTCTATTTCATTAGTTTCTCATGTATTAGATACCAGATGTGGATCTCATATTTATACAAATATGAAGAAACTAAATAGAAGTAAACAACTGTGAAAGGGAAAAGTCGACCTACAGGTTGAAGATGAGCAAATGTTGCTACATTGCCTGTAGAAGCATACTTCTTGCCGTTGCCTTTTATCTTAGTATTGGAATTAGAGAAATGTTGCTTTGTACCCACAATAGTTGGAACATTAAAATGAATTTCATGTTCGGACATGAACTATTTTAATGTCAAGGACAATTATTGTTCTTGCTTATCTTGATCTTAATGGTTATAGTAAACTACAAAATAACATTTATATTCTAAACACTAAGCATTCTATAATCAGTATAGAAGTTAAGAGGCATAAAAGTGACAATCTAATTATTACCTTAAATTTGGCATGGCAGACTTCGTCATATAGATTAAATGTAATTCCAAAGTTACGCGGAGATGTATACTTTGAGTCAATTGATTTTGACAAGTACAAATTATGCATGTCTAGCACAATGACAAAATCTTCTTTTACTTGAAAAGGAGAAAGGTCTACATAATTACTGGTCTAATGTATATTGATACATATGGATCCATGTCTATTGATATCAGGTGATATTTCTCCTATTTCATTAAAATTACTAACGATTATTAATAGTCATATATATTTGACGAAATTCAAACGTGAAGCTCTTGAAAGATTCAAGGGATTCAAACTAGAAGTAGAGAAAACAAAAAGGTAAAGATATCCTCACATCAAGATCCGATCGAGATGAGAATATTTTAAAGATGAAATTTTAGCTTATCTAAAAGAGAATGAGATTCTCTTGCAGTTGACTCATCCATGTACATTACAACATAGCGGTGTATCTCAAAAGAGGAATCGTAAACTATTAGATGTAATGCGATTAATAATAAGTCATGCAAATCTCCCAAAATTATTTTGGGATCATGCATTGATTGTAATGTGCTGCACACTAAATCATATCCCATCTAAGTTGGTCAACAGAACTCCATACGAGCTATGGAAAGGTAATACTCCCAATTTATCTTATATGAAAGTTTGGAACTATAACGCTTATTTGAAGCTTCCTAAATCAAATAAGTTTGATACTAAATCAAATAAATACATATTTGTGAGATATCCAAAGCACATATTGATATTAATTCTATTATCCCGTTGAGAAGAAAGTCTTTGTTTCACGACATATCGTATTCTTAGAGAAGATGTTTACTCTAGGAGAGGACAGTGGGACTAAAATAAAATTTGAAGGAGTTCGAGAGTCCACAAATATAGTTGACCAAGTAAATGAATCCATTCTTAGTCCCACACCTGATGAGGGATTACTCTTAATCAGAAAGTAGAGACTCCTGAGGACATGACAACTCCATTTAAATCTAGGAGGATCATTGGAGCTTCAAGAAGGTGCGAATCCATGAATACTAATAAGGTATTATTGGTGAACCTACTACTTACACAAAAGCAAAGTCAAGTGTTGACTCAAATAGATGTAAAGAGGCCATGAAACTCGAGATGAACTCGATATATGTGAACAAGGTTTAGACCTTGGTCGACCCTCCTGATGGGATAAAACTCATATGTTGTAAATGGTTTACAATAAAAGGTTGACATGGATGGGATATCCATACATACAAAGCAAGGATAGTAGCAAGAGGTAACAAACAAAGACAATGTGATTATTTTGATGAAATATTTTGCTTGTAGCCATGCTGAGGTCCATTTGAGTTTTGATTACAATAGTAGCATACGGTGACTATGGGTTAAAACAAGTCTCTTGGAGCTGAAATCTTCGATTTGATGGAAAAATCAAAATATTTGATTTTATCAAATATGAAAACAAATTTTGTGTTTGCAAGAAGATAGTGGGAGCATTATCGCATTCCTAATATTATATGTGAGACATATTGTTGATAGGTAACGGCATCCCTAAGTTTCAATCGTTGAAATAATAGTTGTTAAATGATTTATTCATGAAGGATATGGGGGAAGCAACTTGATCTATAGAGATAGATCTAGAAGATTGCTTAACTCATCACAATCTACATAAATAAAAATCTTGAGAAGATTTTATGTGAAGAAATTTGTTTATTCTTAAGTGGTGTGTTGGAAAGGTTCCGAACGTGAAACAATTGTTAGTTCAATAGTAGAAACCTAATACATGATTGCTTTAGAAGCAGCAATGAGTTGCAATATAGATCAATATGTCTATTAATGAATGAACTGGAAGAAATTCCTAACATTGTTAATCACATGCCATTGTATTGTGATAACAATAGAGCCATCGCGCAAGCGAAGGAATTGAGGTCTCATCTATGATCCAAACATGTATTAAGTCGGTATAATCTTATCAGAGAGATAATACATAAAAATGACTTGCAGATCCACTGACAAAGAGTTGTCGCAGTATAAATATGATCGTCATGTAGGCTCTTATGATATTAGATACATAAGTGATTGGATCTAGTACAAATGGAAGTTTGTAAGTGTTATGCCCTAGGTCCAATCAACCTTGGACATAAACACTTTTAATATATATATATAATTAATGCAATTTTATAGCAGATCTATTATTTAATATTCAATTAAATTAAATAATAGAGTCCGTAAATTCAAATCTTGATAAATTGTTAATAACAAGGAATTGTGATTGTAAGATACAAATTATATATGATTGAATCTTAAATCGTTCGTGGTCGTATATACGGATATCGTTATTACGGATAGACCATTACGTGTGGCATTTCTTACTTGTGAAGTAAGTAGCTGATCTCACAAGTTAAAGTGTAGTGACACTTAAATGAACACGTTGATGTTTTGTTGTAGAACAGAACATTGGAGACCTACCAAAAGATTCCACATGAATAAATATCTGAGTATCAGTGGTTAATCTCTAACGTTCGGTAGTAAAATTGGTCATTTGACTTGAGGTCGTCATAGTGCCTTATATGAGGATAGTCATGTTTTGACGGTGTTGGATATTGTTCTGCCAAGGGCCGCTAATACAGCATCACTCGGGTATGTCAAAAATCGTATAAAAGTTGTGAATGATCAATAGAGGATTCGTCACTCTTAGATAGTAAGAAATTATGATCTGCATTGATAGTAAGAAATTATGATCTGCATTTCATTCAATTAAGTCGATAACGAAATCCTTGGCCAAGGTGTACTCATAAGTCGAAAAGGAGTTTTCGACTTATATTGATTTAATAGTGGAGTGAAAGATATGATCGATAATCGAGATTGACAAACTTTCATATCTCGTAATTGATCGGATCGCATTGATGAAGGGGTTATAGTTTCACGGTAAACGAATGAGTTTGGTTTTGTCATACCACGTGACATTTTTCGTCACATATATTGCCTTGACACATTGTTAGATGTCAATCTGGGACGGCGATTGTGAATTGGTGATAAATTAAAAGGGTGTTTTAATTTATCATTTTTTATTAAATAAAATAATATTTCACGTCATTAGACATCGTGATCGGTAACCTGATGGGTCGCACACAAAAGGAGAACTGAAAGATTGTGATTTATTAATTAATTAATTAATTTAACAAGCGTTGGATAAATTAATTCCCTTGTTAAATTAATTAATTGAGTTGCTTATTTTGTATGCTCGAATTAATTGATTGAATTAATTAATTTATGGACCAGATTTAATTAAATGTCTTAATTAAATATTGGAATAAGTCAAGCCAAACCCATTTGGGTTTATATAAATAAGCGATTTGGGTTTATAATTTTAAATGAGAAATCATTCTTGCTAGCACAAGAAAAAAAACCCCAATTCTACAATCTTATTTTTTGTGTGGATCACCGTTGGAGGCTGAACAATTGGACAGTTGTGGATGGCAAATCAAGATCATTGGAATAAAACAACAGTAAAGAAGTTTGCAGATATTGTAAAATGTACGATTTTTATCGCAATTTCTATCTAAATACAAAGACGATTTCTGGTGGGAATCGAAAATTATTTTAATTTTGGGTAATTAGCACAAAACGTCCCTATCTTTCGATATTTTTGTGAAAAACGTCCATACTTTTCATTTTTTGGCCGATTATATCCCTACCTTTACCTTTTTTTTCACAAAACGTCCTTTTGTCAACTCCCCGTTAAATTGCTCCGTTAAATCAAAAGGTAATTAGCACAAAAGGTCCCTACCTTTCAATGTTATTGTGCAAAACGTCCATACCTTTCATTTTTAGCATTTTCACCCCTACCTTTCACCTTTTATTGTGCAAAAGGTCATTTTTCATCTATTTTTTCAATAAAATGACAATTTTTGTTTTATTTGAATAGGAGGGTAAAATCGTCATTTTATTAAAAAAAATGGATGAGAATGAGATTTCTCACAATGAAAGGTGAAAGGTAGGGGTGAAACTACTAAAAAAATAAAAGATAGGAACGTTTTGCACAATAACATTGAAAGGTAGGAACATTTTGTGCTAATTATGTCAAAAATGAAATGTAGGGACCTTTTTCACAATAACATTGAAAGGTAGGGACCTTTTGTGCTACTTATAGGGACATTTTGTGCTAATTACCTTTTGATTTAACGGAGCATTTAGCGGGGAGTTGACAAAAGAACGTTTTGCGCAAAAAAATGTAAAGCCGAGAGTGTAATCCGCCAAAAAATGAAAGGTATGGACATTTTTCACAAAAACATCGAAAGGTAGGGACGTTTTGTGCTAATTACCCTTTAATTTTTGGTTGCGCATGTTAAGTAGATTCCCATCAAGTTCAAATTTGGATTGAAATATCCATCTTCAAAATATTGCTTCAAAGTATAAATATATCTTGTGTTTGTATTTCAATTTTTTGCTATTTTCTACAATGGATTCTGTATCACCATATTTAGTGGAAATTACACTTATCCAGTATTTTAAGGTGTACAATTCACAAAATAAATGTAAAGAATTTTGTTTTTTTTCAAAAATTAGGTACTTCTTAATTTTTTGATATTATAAAATTAAATTAATTAACCTACATATCCACTCCACCTCATTCTCAAACCCTAAATTTCTCTCTATTCTCTACACTATCTTCCTTCTCTTTAAACGTAAAATTTTCATCTTCTTTTCCATCTCTCGCCCATCTATCTCCTCTCCTTCTCCACTCTCTTTGTCAATGACATAGCCACTTGCCACTGTTGCGAGAAGTAGCCAATACCCATCATCGTTGTCGTGTGCCACCACCGCTTTTGCTCTATCTTCTCCATTCTCTATTTGTCAACGATGACAGTGGCCTTCTTCAGTCGCCGTTAGCGGCTCAAAAGGACACCACGCTACTCACAAGCTGTGTCCTTGAAAGCTACTAGGAACTCCGATAAAGCAGCTGATTGGAGAAGTCACTATAAAATGTTGGTGATTATTGTGAGTTTGGGGGTTTTGTTGGTGGGGTGGTGGCTATGGCGTGGAAGTGTTGTATAAGATAGTGGATTCTAGCAAACGATTGTGGTGGTTGATTGGAGTTGCAAATGAAGGTGGAGGTGATTGTTGAAGCAGGCGATTATGGGTGTAGGATGTGATGGTGCAGCAGTTTTTTTGTACCGCACGGTCGCACGTCTTGTAGCGGCATTACGATTGTGGGCTGTAGTATGTGGATTTGATAAGGCTGTGGTAATGAGTAGTGATGGCGACAGTGGCAATGGGTTTGGAGATTTTTTTGGTGGGTGTGAAGTGATGGAGATTGTGGGTGTGGTTGTGGTTTTTGGTACAAGAGGTGGTATTGCTGTTGATAAGTGTATTTATTACACTTATCCGAGTCGTTAAACTAGAGCAATTATTGTTATTTTAAATGAATTGAGACTTAATTTTGTATATATTTCATTTGACAGATGCATCTCGATAAAAAAAACGATGGAAGTTGAAAAAAAGAGCGAAAATTGGCCAAAAGAGATGGAATCCAAAGTTTGGAGACAAAATTGCAAAGTATTAATAGTTGATTCTGACCCAATATCGATAATTGGAGAAGATGTGGACTTAATAAGATGGAATTAAAGGCAAAAGGACCAAAAAGACATCTAAAAGAGTTAAGATGAATGAAAAATGAATATTGAAGTATAGGGATCAAAGTGCAACAAATGGAAAATTTTATAACTGCGCGCTCACGAGCTTAAAGTTGTGTGTGGGACCTTGCCATGCTGTTATCGAGAACAAATCCAACATATGGCCCGTGTGAGAGGAAATGTATGGTTCGTGCGCAGGGGGCAAATTTTAGGCTGAACAATCTTGGTTCTATTTTTGACCTAAATTCTTATGGAAATCAAAATTAACTTACTATTTAAGCTAGATAAGACAGCAAGAAAGCAAGACACATTATCATATATAATTTTCTCCACAAAAGGAGGTTAGCAGATGACTCAAATGTGATTAACGCAAGAAATTGAAGATTCAACATCCTGATTGAAGATTAACGAAGAAGAAATTGATCTTTTACTTTTCAATTATTGTTTTCAATTTCGGGTAATGTTTTCCAAATCTTTTTGTGTGATTTATTATATAATATGCTAGACTAATTCTTTTCATATATTAGATGAGATGAAATATTTTACTATTTATTTTTAATTCAAGATGAGTAGCTTAGTCAAATTCTTGCTGCTCTTGATTAATTTTGCATGCCTAAATTTAATAGTTGATTGCTTAAACCAATTGAGCATATGGTTGCTTGTTATAGTATTGAGAGGCTCACGCTAGGTCTAGAACATTGCTTGATTAATATATGTGCAATAAATGTTAGGGATAACATTTATCATGTGCGCAATATTTGAGATAATTGTAAAATTGAATGCATTTTATTCATTTGAATTCGGGCTAAGAATAGATTTCGAGTCGTGATTAGAATATATTTAATTTGTCTTGTAAAATAAACTTAATTATAATGTAATTATCGATTATCAAGAATGCATGAATGAAACTAGCTACGTAATTGAAAATTGGAATAGATAATAATAGATGAATTCGTAGTACAATACACTCATCCCATATATATACAAAAATCGAATTTTACAAGTTTTAATAAATTAATTTAGAATAACCACAAATACAAATCACTTTTGTTTGCTAACCTTCAATATAATTAAAGATTAGTACACTCAATTGAATTTTATTCCTCCTGGGATGATACATGTAACTCATCACGTATTACTTGTCAACAATCTCGTGCACTTGCGGATTTCACACGAACAACTGTTTCTGCTGGCCATGACATTGATGGTAAGATGGAGATGGAGATGGGGATGACAATGCGAGTAGCAATGGTGTGCTATTGCGATGCTATGGGTGTGGTTGTTGGGTGAGTGGTGTGGTGCTGTAGGCGGTGGTGGAGGTGTGATGGGTGCGGTGGTTAGGTAAGTGGTGTGGTACTATGCGCGATTGTGGTTGTAG
This sequence comes from Olea europaea var. sylvestris, assembly GCF_002742605.1. Taxonomy (NCBI): domain Eukaryota; kingdom Viridiplantae; phylum Streptophyta; class Magnoliopsida; order Lamiales; family Oleaceae; genus Olea; species Olea europaea. The sequence goes on from NW_019229219.1 coordinate 75,219, forward strand.
CAGGTGGTGGTGGTGGTTCTGGTGACAACAATTTTGGTGGCGTTGTGGCTAATGACAGTGGTGAGGTGGTGGTAATAAGTGTTGATAATGATCACAAATGATTTGGTTGATTGTGACCATTACATTGGTTAATTTTATGACCAATAAAAAAAGATAAATTATGATCAAGAAATAATGTGTAATTTAAAAATTTGTTAATTTGCGATTTGATAATTTATGATTGTATAGTAAGTTGTGACTTATAATATTTGTGATTCGTGATCGATATATAAATTGCGACTTATAAATTTTTTATTTATGATCGATGAATAAATTGTGACTTATAAATTTTTTTTTATTGTGATCGTAAAATAATTTGTGACATATAAAAATTCTGATTTGTGATAAAAAATAATAATATGTGATTAACTAAATCGTTCATTTGTAACCGAATTCTATAGATTAGTGACCTTAATATATTGAGTTACTAAAAATTTGAACCCTTTGTTTTTAGTTTTGAAATGGGTGATACTTATGCCCCGTTTGATTCTCATTTTTATCAAAATGTATTTTTTCTCCCTCATTTTTAATCATGTATTCTTTATTAAAATAATATTACAAGTAAATTAAAAATATTTTTTTTATTTTTTATCCACACATTCCCCATCAATATACTATTCTAAAATTTATTTTTCTAACAAAATGGATGTCAGACACCATCATAATTTCTTAGTTATGAATTTCTTCCCATATTAAATTCTTGGTCCATCTTTCTCTGTAATGTATGGAATGAAGCCCAAATTCTAGTGGCAGGCAAGTAGTGGCATTGTAAGCCCAAATTCTAGCTGAAAGAGTACATCCAATTTGTTCAACCTCGGCCCTGAAATTAACAATCCATTCTTTTATTATTTTCGACAAAAAACAATTAATTCATGGATTTTATTTACAATCAAGAAATTGAGAAATTACTATGAATAAAGGAGAGATAGTCACTATCAAAGAAGCTTCAAGAAAGTCAAAAAATGTTGAAAAATCGAATATATTATTAGAATAAATAATCAATTAATGGTCCGGCTCTAGGAATATTCTCTATTAATGAAACCATCTTAAGTTAGTCAAATGCTAAAACTGAAAATATAAAAATAGATTTCTTTATATGTTTACAATTATGCATTTTCTTCTTATTTTATTCTATTAGTAATATACATTTGATTTTCATTATTATGTAGGAAAATTCATTAAATATTATATATTGCTTGATTTAATACTATTTTTTTTTATAAAAAAATAAAAATTTGATACTCCCAACATATGTTTGAGTCCCATTTTTTTTTTAAAATGTATTTTGGAATATTAAATTGATGGAAAATGTGATTAAAAAATAAGAAATTTTTTTGAATTTATGTATTATATTATTTTATTGAAGAATGTATTATAGAAAAGAAAAAAGAGAAAAATATATTTTATAAATATTAAGGATCAAACAAGAGCTAAATTCTTATAAAATGAAAGTAATAATATCATAACTATACCAAAAATTGGCACCATAAGTTTATAGTTTAGATTTCTTTTGGTTCACTTTTGTAGTAAAAATCTTAGATTAATTTTAATTTTTTTCCCTTTTTTTTATGAGAAATCAATATTCCCAAAATATGAAAAAAATAAAATAAATTTTTTATTTAAAAAATTAATTTTGCTTAAATTAAAATTAAAATTAAAATAAGAAACAATAAAGAAAACAAATAGCAAGGGGGAAGGTTTCTGAAAATTTTCTAATAATTCAGGACCTAAATTTGGTCCTCCCATTCGAAAAATCTTCCACCGATCACTTTGTAGTAAACATTTAAAATTAAAATGCCAACTTTTAATTTTGAATTAAATAGAAGTGTAGCTTTCTAATGTTACATATTCTACTAAAAAAAACTATTAAAAAATATAACCAATCATCTAATCAGAGAGTTGACTTAACACAACGTTAAATATATAATCATGGTTCAAAATTTTAGTTTAAAACTCAAGAACAATGCCAAAGAAGAAGTTTAACCATGGTTATGTGATGAAAGAAAGGTAATTCGAAAGAACGTTGCCTTTGTCTTTGTTAAGGATTTTTGATTTCCAATTTTGATGCCTTTTTTCTATCTTTATTATTATTATATTTGACCCTCATAAACAAACAACAATTTTTGGCATTAGACTTGGCTTGATCTACTCTTTCATCTTTACCTGTGTTACTTCTTAGCAACTTGATCATCTTCAATACACCAACTCCACAAGAAACGCATATGTAATATCAGCAAATCCATCTGTGTTTCACTTTCATCCCTGGTCTTTCTTGCCACTTGTTTGGATATCTTAACATGAGCTGAGATTCACTCGAGAACCTTTCTGAAAATATGTCTTCCTGTGTGGTGATTGGAAAAGGAGTCGCTTTTTCTGGTAGTTGAACCTGCTCGAGTGAGACGTTGAGCACCTCTCTTCTTCCTTCTGTGGGAGCATTTTCACCAAGGTTTCTCCACCAATCCTTGCCCAATATTCTCCTCTTCCTAGATCGTTCTTACATACCCAGAACACTGAGAATCGTATAGTTCCATTATCAGGAATGAAGGTACAAACACAATTTCTATTTTCCTATAATGCTAGCATCTCAAAATAGTCATTCTGAATCTCTGATAGTGATCTTCTAAAAGAGCTCGGTATCTGAAATCTTGATGTTATCTACTAACCTATGAACCAGGGAACAAAGGAAGATCTGAGAAAATCTTTATTCACGTCTGTTGCAAAATCAACAACAGAGAATGCCAGACCAAGCAGCATGGTAATTAAGGTAAGAGCAAAATTTGATGTTTTATCCAAGTAAAGGCATATCTAATTTCGTTTCAGTTTGGTCATTGTTTGAAATGAAACAGAAGGCTAATACAGTAATTCCAGCACACATAGTTGCAGAAGCTATATCAACACTCCATGGCCTAGACCTCAGATGGTCGGGACCAATAACCCCAACTGAAATGCAATATGTAGAACAATATGTCGTAGCTAAATATCCTGAGTACTCGAATGCCCTTGTAGAAGGAGGAGAAAAGACTGATCTTTATGATCTCTGCATCAAAGAGAAGCTTTCAGAGCCACAGCCAGACGACACACGAAAATCACCCAGAGGTGTTTTCCGAGAAACATTTACACCTTCATCTGGAAGCAGCCTCCCTGATCTTGAGAAAACGCAGTTGGAGCCATCAAGATTGCTCAATATCCTCACTAAGAAATCCTCTTTCCTCGGGAACTTCATTTCAATCCCTGAAATTCAAGCTCGAAACAAAGTTCTGAATCACTGTGGATTACCGGATGACGAGTATCTTGTTCTTTTCACTCAAAACTACAAGGAAGCAATGATGTTAGTTGGAGAGAGCTACCCATTCTTCAAGGGGAACTTTTATTTGACTATTATTGGACAAGAAGCTGATTATGTAAGGGAATTCGCAAGCTATAAGGAATCAAGAGTGATCTTGGCACCAGAGACTTGGCTTGATTTGAGGATCAAGGGATCACAACTCAGCCAGTACTTCAGAAGAAAGTGCAAGCACGCTCCTAAAGGACTATTTTCTTACCCGACTGAAGTGAACGGTACTCGATATTCTATGCATTGGATTTCAGAAGCCCATCGTAACTCATGGCACGTTCTGCTCGACGCAACTGCGTTGGTGGTGGGTGAAGATAAGCTGAATCTCACACTCCATAGGCCAGATTTCCTTCTATGCAGTCTTAATAATACAAGTGCTCATTCTTCAAAGATTACCTGCCTTTTAGTTAGGAGAAAATCCTTTGACATGTCCACAGCTTCAGGTCAAACACATGAATAAAATCTAAATGTAAACCTGTGAGAGTATACAAGTCTGCCAACATGGTTAAGGAAATGAATACTCGCACTTCATAAGGATATAAACAACTGCTGCTAATTTTCATCTATACTGCTTTTAAATTGCATGATATTTCCTATTTTAGGACCTCAATTTTCATTTTATTGATAAAAAATTCTTGCATACTTCCTACGGCTGAAAGAGCACGTTTCTTTTCTCAAGGTTATCAGATAATGATCAATCTGAACCAAAGATTATTGCTTAAAGGCCCCCTTGTACAAGGATGATTTAAAAGGTAAGCTCCCTAAACTCCTGTCTCTAGCTTCCAGCATTTTCGTTTGGTAATCAAAGGAAAATTTAACATCTGGATTTCAATAATCACATGAAATCAGAACAGGGTCTAAATGAAACGAAGAACTCTAGAACTTGTAAAGATTGCTGAAACTTTTGCTGATTAGTTTTAGCCACTTCGGAGTTCAACTTATTCGGGTACAAAATATGTGCTCCCTGCTGCACTGAATCTATTTGTGCCTTCTTCCTATATGGAAAGATTCTGCGCCAAATAAAGGAAAAAAATAACCACCCTGGTTGAGGCATTTTTACTCAATAATTGGAGATTACTAAACACGCTTATTAACATAGTAATCTTCTCGTGGCTCTATCTGATTTCAATTTCTTGCACAGAACCAGGTGCTATTTAGAACAAGAAATTATCAATTAACCTACTCAATAACCTTTTAATTCTTGGGATGATTTCCAGCGTACTGACGGGTGCAGGAACAGATCTTATTTCAAATAACTGGATTTAGATGTTTTTCTCATGTTTCTAATTTGCTATCATTAGGAAGATAACAAAGGGACAAAAAATGGTGCATTGATGTGTTGCATCTAATTCTTCCATATTGTACTACCATTTATGGATGCCCCTCACACTTGGCTCAAAATCTTTTGTTAAGGGTCTGGGATGATGTTTTCTATTTGCAACTTGACATGTGCTACTACTAGAGAGGAAAACTGGTTGCATGTCTGAGCTTGTGCATATGTCTAGTTGTGTTGGGTGGGAGTTGATTAATTCTGAATCAACGAATTTAGAATAAAGGGCTCGCTTTGACCATTAAGAGTAGGTAACATATTTATTGTTTTTGTTTCTATCTCATCGTATCATATTATATTCTGCAAGATTTGGAAATCACTATCAATATCTTGGTGTAAGTTCGCGATGATCCTTCGTTTCATAGCCCTGGGCATTTACAACTAGACAATTATGATGTGGATCTTCGATATATCTGTGAGTCTAAAAATTCACTGCGGCCAATTAAACCTTTTCAAACTGTTTCTTTTTAAGAACCAAAAAGATTTGTGCTAGGGGTGTTAGGACCTAAATCAAATACATAGAAGTGCAATTGCACTTTGTTCACAAAACTAACATATTAGCATCTTCAAGTCCGTCTTTTCAATTCTGAAGGATCTTTTCCATCCAGAAAGCATCATATGTACACAGACCTTTAAGCTCGAACTAATGTAAAAGGGTCTACTGAACTATGGTACATGCGTACACAATGCAATTGCATACCAATATTTGAATGTCTATAAAGCTTGATTGCTATGTTGAACTGTGTTAGTCTCAACTTCCAAAGGCCAAAAGTACGATACCTTTCTAGACAAATGAATGATAGTTTACACAGATATAGGCCACTAAACCAAGAGATCTATGCTGAACAACCATCGCCAAGGGTGTAAATCAATCAATAGTTTCTATTTAGTTTTCGTTGAGAGATATTTCATGTACAACAAACTTAAAAATCGAATAGAATTAACTAGAATCCATTTACAAGTACTTCCAGTAAAGCTAGCTCCACAAGTGTCCCCTTCATTTGTAAGGGACTCAGTATAATTGCATACCGATATTTGGATATCTATAAAGCTTGTTTACTATGTTGAACTGTGTTAGTCTCAACTGCCAAAGGCCCAAATTATAATAACTTCCTAGACAATTGAAAGATAGTTTACACCAATATAGGCTACAAAACCAAGAAATCCACGCTGAACAACTATCGTCAAGGGTGTGAATAATTCAGTGGCTTCTATTTAGTTTTCGGGAAGTTATATTTCAACTGCAACAAACTTAAAAATCGAATAGAAATGACTAGAATCCGTTTACAAGTACTTCCAGCAAAGCTTGCTCATTGAGTGTCCCCCTTCATTTGTAAGCAAAGGCACCATAGCTAGCAGACCTCTAGAATTCCCAACAGTAATTACCACTGCCTACCAAAATGACTTTTCCAATAGGCAGAAAATTTTGAAAGATGATCCAGGTGATTTGGTTCAATTTGAGATCTTACTCAAAGAGAAAGATACCATATATTTAGAGTTTCATTTTGTAAATTATTAGGATAATTTGATCCGCAAGGACCATGATGGAGACTTGTTTGATTGTCTTTCTTTGAGTAAGAGGCAAAACTTTTCTACAGCTTCATTATATTCGAATTTTCCCTACTTCAACATGTTTGTCAGTGGTTTATCAATACTTTTAAGAGTTTCTCATGAATTTCGTATAATACCCATTTCATATTTCAAGTATAGCATGCATCATAACTTCTAAAATAACTTCAAACTAAGTCAATCCTATGTCCAAACTACAGTCTACATGAATATCAAGTTAAAACAATGACTTTCAAGTCATTAGATTGGAACGCTTAAATCGCCAAGATTCAAGAAGTCACTCTTCTCGTGTACTTCATCATTTAATTCGAACTTTTACTCATCTTTAGTCCATAAATTCCATTCCTTCCCTACTTTTTCATCGTTAAGTAAGCCAGTGTCAGCTTCCAAACCACTCTTTCTATTTCACCACCTAGTTCAGAGTATGGGTTCTCCCTTGTAGAAGGAGGTTCTACTCAAGTCCGACATCACTAAATGTTTTAAACATGAGGATTATCCAAGCCCTTCTACAAAAGAAACAGCATAAAAAGCACCTGCCGAATTCTGAACTGCGTGGACTAATTTATTAAGCACTAGGATAGCTTTTACCCAAAGCCAAGTAGAATAGATTCAACGCTGAACCAATACCACATTATTGTTCGAAAAGAGGTTATACAAACTTCAAATTGCACTATAAAATATACTTTAGACCAGTCAACAACAGGAACAAAACACAGGATACAACTAACTTGTAAAACAAAACTCGAAACTCTCGTTATCTGCTCACGAGTTGTGTTGACAATATAACATTTAGAACCGTACTGGTGCTCCTTATATCAATATTTAGTTCTTCCGTCACCCTCGGTGATCACATCTTTAAAGGCTCCCCCACTTGGGATCATAGGCAAGACATGTTCTTGATGCGGTACAATCACATCCAATAAATATGGCCCGGGTGTATCTAACATCTTCTGAATAGCAGCCCTGAGATCATCCTTATTTGTCACGCGCGCTGCAGGTATATCACAAGCCCCTGCAAACTTCAACATATCTGGGAAAATCTCCGACTCTTTGGAAGGGTTTCCAAGATAGGTATGTGCCCTGTTAGCCTTGTAGAAGCGGTCTTCCCACTGAACCACCATGCCCAAATGCTGATTATTCAACAACATAATTTTAACAGGAAGATTTTCCACCCTGACCGTAGCAAGCTCTTGCACATTCATGATGAAACTCCCATCACCATCAATATCAACTACAACACAATCTGGTCGTGCAACGGCAGCTCCAATTGCTGCAGGAAGTCCAAAACCCATAGCCCCCAAACCACCCGATGTCAACCACTGCCGAGGCCTGTTGTACTTGTAAAATTGAGCAGACCACATTTGGTGCTGCCCGACACCAGTACTAATAATGGCATTCCCTCTCGTAAGCTCGTCAAGAAGCTGAATAGCATATTGAGGAGGAATGGCATCTTCAAATGTCTTGTAACTCAAAGGATACTTTATTTTCTGCTCCTTTAGCTCCTGTCTCCAGGCTGAAAAATCGAGCTTAACCTTATTTCCTCTCTCATTCCCTTCAAATATCGAATTCAAACCCTGCAAAGCCAACTTAATATCTCCACAGATGGACACATGAGGTTGCTTGTTCTTTCCAATCTCAGCAGAATCAATATCAATGTGCACAATCTTCGCTCGGCTTGCAAAAGCCTCTAACTTCCCAGTCACGCGATCATCAAACCGAACCCCAAATGCAAGCAACAAATCACTCTTGTCCACTGCATAATTAGCATAAACAGTGCCATGCATTCCAAGCATTTGCAGGGAAAGCTCCTCATCCGAGCAAGGATAAGAACCAAGACCCATCAAAGTACTGGCAACAGGAATCCCTGTTAAATCCACAAACCGCCTCAACTCTTCGCTTGAATTCAAACACCCACCACCTACGTAGAGGACGGGCTTCTTTGACTCAGTTATCAACCTCGCTATTTGCTCTAACAACATCTCACTTGGGGGCCGTGGCAACCTAGATACATAACCAGCTAATCTCATTGGTTGGTCCCACTTTGGAACCACCATTTGCTGTTGTATATCCTTCGGGATGTCAATCAAAACTGGTCCAGGTCGGCCTGATTTAGCAATAAAAAATGCTTCTTTCACAATTCTAGGAATATCCTCCACGTCTAAAACAAGATAATTATGCTTGGTAATGGAACGAGTCACCTCAACAATGGGCGTTTCCTGGAAAGCATCTGTGCCAATCATCCTCCGGGGAACCTGGCCGGTGATGGCCACGATTGGGACACTATCGAGCATAGCATCAGCCAATCCAGAAACCAAATTGGTAGCTCCGGGACCGGACGTAGCGATACAGACACCGGGGACTCCAGACGCTCGAGCGTAACCTTCAGCCGCGAAAACCCCACCCTGCTCATGGCGCGGAAGGACGTTTCGGATAATTTTAGAACGCGTGAGGGCCTGATGGATCTCCATGGACGCACCACCAGGATATGCAAAAACGTCTGTCACGCCCTCCCGCTCAAGGGCCTCCACAAGGACATCGCAGCCTTTTCGGGGTTCCTCAGGTGCATATCGTGAAATGTGGGTCACTTCGTAAGCTTCTTTTCGCACTGGAGAAGCAACATTGGTGATTTGCAGACCGCGCTTATGGTGACAATTATGAGAGAGGCGGGGGGTGGGGCTGGTGGGTGCTTGGGAATAGAACTGGACGGAAAATCTTGAAAGAAATTGTGACGATTTGGAGGAGGATGAAGCAACAAAAGGGTGTCTGGAAATGGTGGACGAAGTGGAGGACGGGGCGGCGGCCGCCATTTTTGACGGTGGAGAGAGGTTGTGGTGCTGGATTTTGTGTTTAGGGTTCTGGAGCGAGGAGGAAATATTTGTGGACGACAAATCTTTATGTACAGAAAATATCATTAAAGGCCATCCAATTTATTAATTTATTTGATATTCGTCATTAAATTTAGTATCCTAACTTTTATTCATACTTCAATTTTATCACTATAATCTCTTCTTCAATTTTATCATCCGACTTATATTTTAAGTTAATTCAACAATTTCTTTGTAATGGTGACCTTGCCAATGAAACTTTTGACTTGACTATTGAAATAGGTCCAATAATATTTAGAAGACTATGTTTAGCTAATGTTCATAAACGATCAAATTATTTTATGAGATTTATAAGTATTATCTATTTATTTACTATTGAATTAAATCTTTAATAAATACTTTTCAAGGAAACTTTATTATTTTTAGCTTCCAAAATTTTGTTGTTGGAAGTAAAGTTGGGTCAAATTGTCCATTTCCGTGAAATTTAGGTAACAAGAAGTTGAAGTTTGAACAAGGAATTTTCCCAATATCTCTTTTTGTTACTCTGAATATTAATATTTAAAAAAAAAAATTATGTGATTATGAATGGACTGGGTGAGTCAAGTCAATTTTAGACTTCTTTTGTTGGCTAAAGGATAAGAAGAGAGTGGTTGCTAGATTGGAATCGGGAATTTAGGCTGACTGTCTCATTAAAGTTCTTTGGACTTTTTTCTTGATATCCGTCAAGACTCTCGTTTGATCTCATTTCATTAGATTTCATTTTTCTTTCTTATTTTTAATCACACAATCTTCTATAATATTATACGTAAATCGAAAATTTTTCATTCTTTTTTAATCACTCATTTTTTCAAAAAATATTATTCATTCCATTTTCATTTTCAATGAATAGGAGCTAAACGGGGGCTTAATTATTATTATTTTGCATGTGATGTAGATTCTATTGCCCAAATCTTTACGACACAATATTAGTGTCGAAGCATGAGAATTCATGGACTATTGCCAAGAAATCTGCAATGTGTACATCATTAAAAGGCAAAGTATCCGATTAAGTTTAAAGATTTTGAGTATATTCATGATGTAGTAATAAATAGAAACTAATTTCTTGTACTCACTCAAATGAAGCAACCCCAATTGAAATGAATTTTCAGCTTGAAGAGTGGTCACCATGAGTGTAGGTAGCAATGAAGATTCTTGACAAGTTGAATAGTCGAGTGCAAAAACAAATAATGAGACTCCAATCACATATTATCGACATTTTTTTTTTTTTGTTTCACTTGTAACTAGTGATATATTGACATCACCATTTTTTTTTCTCGCATCACTTCTCGTTATATGCTAATTTTTTGCTGCCCTTAATATCAATATTTCATTAATGTGTGCATCTTGTCATTGGTGATAAATTTCCTTCGAAAGTCCACTAGGTAAGAATGTAGAATGACTTATTCGTCCCCTCATATTTTTTAATGCGAGTTAGCTACTGAATCATTTATTTATTTGTTCCTAGTACTTTAAATCTTTTGAGGACATAGATAGGCAGTTACTATGTTCATAAGGCGCATATCAAGCCTTTGTGACACTCAAACTTATTAAAAATTCAAAAGTGCTGGTATCCATACAGAAAAATATATTTCCACATAATCAATTCCAATTTCTGAGAAACATTGAGTTAGTCGAGCTTTTATCTTGTAATTTCATTATTTTCATTTATCTTCCTTACAAAAATCCATTTGTAAGAATTGTGGTTACAGTCTCAGATGTTACAACTACAAATTCAAACACTTTTTCGTCTCTTTTAGTAATTCAACTCCACCTAGATGGCTTCCTTCCAATTTTGGCCAATCATTTTTATATTGATAGTTTTTAATAAACTGTGGTTAAAGATCCTCATTTTGCATGATTTCAAGAGCCACGTTAAAGATGAAAATATTATCTATAAAAATATTATTTCGTTTTAATAATTTATGAGATAATAGATAATTTATTGAAATTTCATTATTTTCGAACACTTGTGGTTTTATAGGAACCATAATTTCAATATTTGATTAATCAATTTTTTTTAATATTACTGTTTCGCGCGGGTATTCGCTAACAATTAAAAAAGGGATCAGACGATTGTGTAAGGAATAGACCTTTTGAGACGAAGTCTCAAAAATGGGTGTTTTATTGGCGATGATTTACAATTGGAAATAAACAGAATGCCTCCAAGGGGCGCAAGTACACGAGTACTAAAAGAAGTGTTTAAATCTAAGTTAAGAAATTAAAATTACATATTCTCTGTTTGAGAGTGTTTGATTCGGGGTCCTTTTTCTCTATGTCTTCTCTTCCTTTTATATTTTCTTGATGATTTCTTCGTGACAAACCGCTTGGAAACTGCTTGATTGCTGATAACTACCCAATTTCTTTATGGTGGCTAACTTATCGTAGAACTGCCGTCTCTAACTATTGCCCTTTGTCGTTCAACCGCCTTCAACTAGGCTCCTTGAATCGTGGAATGTGATAAGATCACTCAATAATTGCTATTCTGGATAACCATAATGTTTTATGCTTGCTAAGATCCTGGACGATTCGAAGATTTGGGCGAGAACGGGGTCATCGCTCTGGGCGACCGTAAGGTATTCCATTCGCTCAGATTCTGGGCGTCTTGCAAGTTTGGGCGATGATATTACCGTGTTCGTGGGCTTCCACCGTATTCATCAATAATCATGTTTGGACATTTATCCTGGATTCCCCAATTGGGCTTCATTCTTTGGGCATTTGATTTGGGCTGCACTTTTAGTATGTCAACAATTACCCCCAATATGGCAGAATTAATACCAATTATTAATCTTTGTCATATTCACTTTGTATTTTCCAGCAATATTTGAAATTCCCAAGAATTTCAATCATCATTTCCTTCTACAGCCTGAAAAGGTGCAACGTTACAAATCCTTACAAACCCAAAAGACACGCCATTTCATCGCACCACTAAACCACGTCTCTATATTTTGTGCTTCCTCCTCGCTATTTTATTGTTCATCTTCTTGCTTCTCTGCTACGTTTCTCAGGCAAACCTTAACAAAACTGTACTTTTTTCCCAATGGCGACTTCACAAACTCAATCTGATGATTCTTTTAGTTTCGAAGATTTCCAGAAAATCCTTACTAGGCTGTATGTAAATCCAAACTTCCTTACACAAGCTAATGCTGACCTCAATGAATTCTATCTGGGTCCATCGTTCAATAATACCGAAGCCGTTGGACAAGTGGCGGTGGGCCAGCTATTCCCTTGTACTCAAGGTCCTCCGTTCCTGAATTCTTTGCCATTGAGGCCGGTTCGCGAAAAAGGTATTCGTACTTGACCTAAAGCTGATGTTATTTTTCGTAGATGGCATGCACGTCTTGTGAATCATGGCCCTACCAAGGCGATTTTTTATGGTGCTAGGATTTCAGACTTATCAGAAATCACTCTTCAACCCCCAATTTTCGACCCAGTGCTTTTTCCTATTGCTTTGAGTTTTTGGTCTTCTGAATATAACACCTTCGTTTTTCCTCTTGGTCCCATGTCTATTACTTTAAGGGACGTTGGAGCCCTAGTAAATCTTCCGCCTTTGGGCGATACCATCTTTCCTGATATCTTGATTTCCAGTGTTGTCCCGAAATTTGACAAGAAACTTATTGAGTCCTATTCAAGCCTGCAAGGCTTTTATAATCCTCAAGCGCTGAACCTTCTCATGCTGAGCGTGTGGCCTTTCTTCAGATTTGGCTCTGTAAATATATTCTTTGCGTGCCAAGTATGAAACCTTCTATGAGCTACTTACCCATAGCGCATGAATTGGCACGTGGTAGGCCTTTGAACTTATATTCCTTCTTTTTAGCTGCCCTTTATAGAGGCATGGCTTCCCTTCAATTTCAACTAAAGAATGGTGCATTTCCCACTGGTAGTGAGCCCCTTTGGTTCACTCAACTGTGGTTGAGAGCATACTTTCCACCACTTGGTGCTCCATCCATTTCCCTTCGTTCTGCTAGCTGTTATGGGCTAGCCATTGATCCACCGAACCTTGTAAATATGTCCAGTAGGGACATTTTTTCATTCTTTTATACCTTAAATTCGATCCCTTCCTTATTTCCTTTTCCTGCTTACTTGACTCCAGATTATGTGCAACCTCCATCCACCCTAGATAGTGCGAGTGTCTCTCTGCTTATTTGGGTTCAGTTTTTGATTAGGAGGGAATTGTTCCACGATATTTTAACTGGAACCAATGCCAAAGCTGGGGTTGAAATATATGCTCCCCAATTTTTTGCTCGCCAATTGGTTTTGACCAAACTTGGCCTGTTCCTCCTTGTTAATCCAAAAATTTGACAGATCATTTTCACACTATTAATAAGGCAGAGGCACAAGCGATAGATGCTCGCAATATTCTTTTGACGAGGAAATTTTCATTAGCCCCTTTCAATTCTAGCTGTGCCGTCCATCCTCGTTTTGAATAGCTTTGGCCATCAGTAAAACGCCGATTGTTTGCAACTGATGATCGTGCCTTCCATTTACTGGACCAGCCAGGCACTCCCTCTACTTCTCCTATTTTGGTCACCCCCGTGTCCATTAGGAATCCTTCCTCCCCTGCTCGTGCTAAACATTCTATCCATTCATCTGCTTCTCTACCTGCCAAGGCTACTGCAGCTAAAGGTGCCTTAAGCTACAAACGGCCAGCTTCAGCATCTCTCATTTTGTAGGATGATAATGATGATGATGATGATGATGATGACGCTCCTCTCATCTTTAGGAGAAAGGTAATTGAATTTGTTTATTCACAAACATACTTTTCTACAAACTTGGCCTGTTCCTCCTTGTTAATCCAAAAATTTGACAGATCATTTTCACACTATTAATAAGGCAGAGGCACAAGCGATAGATGCTCGCAATATTCTTTTGACGAGGAAATTTTCATTAGCCCCTTTCAATTCTAGCTGTGCCGTCCATCCTCGTTTTGAATAGCTTTGGCCATCAGTAAAACGCCGATTGTTTGCAACTGATGATCGTGCCTTCCATTTACTGGACCAGCCAGGCACTCCCTCTACTTCTCCTATTTTGGTCACCCCCGTGTCCATTAGGAATCCTTCCTCCCCTGCTCGTGCTAAACATTCTATCCATTCATCTGCTTCTCTACCTGCCAAGGCTACTGCAGCTAAAGGTGCCTTAAGCTACAAACGGCCAGCTTCAGCATCTCTCATTTTGTAGGATGATAATGATGATGATGATGATGATGACGCTCCTCTCATCTTTAGGAGAAAGGTAATTGAATTTGTTTATTCACAAACATACTTTTCTATGTACTAATGGTTTACCTGAATTTCTCAGAAAAGTTCAGCCTCTCCTTCGAAGGCTTTAGTTTTGGCAGCTCCTGCTCCATCATCTTCTGTTGAAGCTGTTTCGTCCAAATCAGCTGATGAAGGGATTATGCTTAAAGAGAAACCCTTAGTCCCGGAACCTTCATCACAACCAGTAGAAGGGTCACCTTTTTCCCAGGGTACCGACCCCCCAAACGTCGAACCAGAAGGTAATACATATTTTGATGTTTTACCTTTGCTTGTGCTATTGGTTTCTTATTCGTTGCTTCTTGAATTATGCAGATGCTCCCATGGGTCTGCCCGTTGTGGCAGAACCTTCTCGCCCAGATAAGGGGAAGTCCCCACAGGTGGTGGAGCCAACTGGTGATATGCCTGAACTTTCCAAAATTGCTGATGAGGTAACCTTTTGCTTCACTTTTATTTTCACTTCGTTTATTGTAGTGAAAGTCCTCAATGTTGGCATTTTTCTTTGCAAAGTGTTGATGACATTGTGCGTTCCATCCAGGACTTGTTTACTTCCTGGGGGCAAGTCAAGACATCTCGCCCTACTTCAACTAGTCATCATTCTGCTTCTTCAGAGGAAAATATGAAGTTTCTCAAGCAGTCGGTACTTGAGTATGTGTCTTTTATGGACATGAATATCGGCCAGGCTAGTGCTACTAAACATAAGGATAAGCTTAAGCTATTGAGTGCGAAATTGGCACAAGCACTTATACTTCTGTCGCTTAATGTTTCTGCTGACTTTAAAGCGACGTTGAAGGTTGTTCACTCTGACATCCTCTCCTTGCTAGTCAAAAATGTTGAACTGAAGGCCAGGAGTACTCAATATCTTCGTACTGCATCTGAAAGAGAGTTTTTGCTTCTAGAGATTAACAAAGTCGAGGACGAATTGAAAGAAATCTCTTCCGATGTTATGATCGTAGACTCTTTGATAACAAGTTTGGCTGCAGAGATGAAGGAGCTTCAAGCAAAGATGGACGACTGTAGGGCGAGAATGGCTGCTAAAAAACGTAATGCTTCCCAAGGAATTGAACGAACCAAGTCTTTGGTTGAGTAGTACAAAAAGATGGAGGTCGATGACGATTTTGTAGCTGAATTAAATGTCGCTTCTTCTCAACAGAGCGAAGATTGGAGGAGACTTAGGGAAAGAATTCGTTCGGCCTGAGGAGAATTGTAATTAAGACATCCAATGCCTTAACTTTCCTTTTGTAACTTCGTACTAACTTTCCTTTTGTAACTTCGCACTAATTGCCATTGCTAATTTTGAATGTAACAGCAGTTATCGTCATTAATGAACGACTAATTTGTCTACTTGCGTATTAATTGACGTTGTCTTTAATCGTCAACCTCCCAAACATTTAATTGATTTATGCTAAGATTCATGTACATTCTTCCTTGGTATTTCCGTCTCTTTTCCCAAGACTTTGGGCCATTTAATTTCAGTTATTAGGCACGAATGTGGTCATTCATATTCTATCTTTTCACCTTCATGCCTCTATAAATGCGTGTGTATTTCGCACTCATCATTTTCATTTTCATTTTTTTCTTCAAAAACTAATTTGCTGCCATCGTTTGGCATCTCAACAATTGATCCAAAATTTTCGTCTTCCATATAAATTGATCATTTGATCCGCCCATTTTGCTATCTGTTTTGATGTCACCTTTGATATGGGAGATATAGGAAATATTCTTTGGCCAACGAAGTTCTTCCCATCGTCTCCATGTTCTTTATAAGGAGTTCAATGATGGAAGACAATTTTTAAGGATGCTTTTCAAGCCAATTTGCTTGCTGAGAGTGCTTCTCAATCTTCTTGCCCGTTATTGCAGCAATGCGATTAGGCAGGCGATTTGAGGGTGCTTTTCTTCCTTTTTGCTTGTTGAGAGTGCTTCTCGGTCTCTCTGCTTGCCCTTGCAGCAGTGCGATCAGGACGATGACCAAGGCCAATTCACCCTCTTGCTTGGCGATCGACCGAGAAATTAGTTTGCTCTCAATTGTAGCTTATAGAGCATTTAGTATTTTGTATCTCACAATTTGTAATGAATATTTCATAATAAAGGAATTTATTTGAACGTATTTTGTTCTGGCCTTATTTATCTACGATCGTTCAATGCAATTTGATTACGCTTTTATTTGTTCATTCTCCCATAAGGAAGGAACATACTTTTTTAAATATTTGCCATTAATGAACCTCATGTGCTTGGTGTCATCTAAATTTTCTAAATGATAGACTCCATTGGGCAACACATTATTCAAGGGATTAGTTTATATTGCTTCATTCTCTCAAATGAGCATCTCAATTGTTCAAAATAGTTCTCTTCTTTAATGGATTTGACCACTATATCATCTACATACACCTCAACAAACTTGCCTATCATATCATGAAAAATCAAGTTCATTGCCATTTGATAAATCGCTCCTGCATTTTTCAGGCCGAAAGGCATAACTACCCATTCAAAACATCATAGAGATCCAGGGTACCTAAGGACAGTTTTGTGTATATCTTCCTCAGCTATATAAATTTGATTGTATCCTAAACACTCATCCATGAAGGAATATATTACGTGTCCAGCAGTCGAGTCTACTAAAGAATCTACCGTAGGCATTGGATATTCATCTTTGGGTGTGGCTATATTTAGGTTCCTAAAGTCTATGCACACCCTTAATTTACCATTCTTTTTTAGCACTGGCACGATATTGGACAACCACTCTACATATCTGGCTGTTCTAATAAAGCCTGCTTTTAATAATCGCTCTATTTCTTTCTTAATCTCAAGAAGTACATTGGGAGCAAAACGCCTAGGAGGTTGCTTATGAGGTTTAAAATTTGGCTTGGTTAGCAATCTATGTTCCACCAAATCTCTATCTAAACCAAGCATATGTTCATATTTCCAAGCAAAACAATCCTCATATTCCTTTAATAAAGCGATTAATTTATCACTAACCTCTTGATCGAGCATCTGGCTGATGAATATTGGACGATCTTCCCCTTCATTGCCAATATTCAATTTAATCAGAGGGTCTTGTGCTTGAGCGAATCCAGGCTTGGTGATCCTCATTACTTCATTGTCCATTTCCCTTATAAGCACTTCTTCTTCTAAACAATCCACCTTGTTGACTTCTCGGCCAATACTTTGTTCGAACTCGAACACTGCCAATTTGTCTCCCAATACTTTCAAGGTTGCTTCTTCTTTCGTCTTGTCTTTACATTCTGTATTGAAAGCCATTAATTTGGCTTTGAAGGCTGAACAATGGCCATTTGCCTTTGTTGCTTACAACTTATTTAAAAATCCTTGATTACTTTTTTGTCAATTACTGGCTCTTCCAGGGCCACTATGTTTGGCCTCATTTGACTGAACATTTCAGTGAGCGCATCTACCGAAAATGGCTCTTTGCTCTGTGCAACAATTTGAGTTTCTTCTCCATCTTGGACCACTCTGACAGGTCCGTAATTTCCTTCGTACATGAACCTTTCCACTAAGTTTGCTTTTGTGACAAAAGGTCTATGATCTGCCTGCACCACTTCTGCTTCACCCTTGTCATTCCAGAAAATCAGGCATCGATGGAGCGATGAAGGTATGCAGCGACTTCCGTGTATTCAATCCCTTCCTAATAACACATTGTAACTAGTAGGACCATTTATTACGAAGAAAATTGTGGTCCTAGTAGTTGTCTCTACAGTTATATCCAATGGCATAACCCCTTTAGCTGAAATTGCTCCTCCATTGAAACTTGTAAGGATGACTTTTGTTGGAATCACATCACTTTTTATCTTTGCAAATTTCCTCATCATCCTAGATGGAATAGTGTTTATAGCTGCTCTATTATCGATAAGTACTTTCGCCACAGGTATACCGTTAACTAAAGTCTTAACGTACAATGGTCTCAAGTGTTGAGTTTACTTCATGGCTGGTCTCTTAAAAATAACCTTTTCGGCAACGTCTATTTTCACTTCCTGCTTGTTCTCTGTTGAATTATCCTTTTGTGATAAGTCAACGTGCAGTATGTCGCACTGAGCTTCCACTTCTTGAATTTCCTTTTTATTATTTTCTAATGCTTCTTCTTCGGTTACCCAACCTGTGGGAGGAGGCATTATTCTTGAAGGTGATCCATACTTTTCAGAGCGAGGTACTCTCTTTTTCCTCTTGGACGTCTCGTACAGTACGTAATAATCGAAAGAACGCCCAGATGGTTCCCCCAACAAGTCCACTTCACGAACTCTCTCTCGATGTAGTTGCTTCAACAGAGTATTGTGTGATACTCCTCTCTTCTGCTTCCAGATCAATTTTCTTTTCGATGTCCACCATACCATCATCCTCTTCACCATTGTAGGCCCCTCTAGAAGTTTGGCCTTCTTCACTTTCTAGCACACATGCTTCTTCTTCATTATCCTCCCTCTCTTCTTCTTCTTTCTCTTTGTTCTTGAACTCATTAACTAGTAAATAGTTATTAGTCATGATAGGAGGTAACGTACCGAACTAAATAGTAAGAGGCTGATCTGGATCTTCTCCATCCCTTCTGCCTCGCTCAAACTTCGATCTCCCAAAAGAACTCTCTGGCAATTCTTCCATCGATTCACCTGTACCAGTCTCCTCATTGTCTTCGAGAACATTTTGATTGGCCACCTTGAGTAGTTTAGGCACCTTAGACGTGGCACTCCTTGTTCTTGCGTTATCATTCGTCCATAATTCTGTTGAAAATGCCTTTTTGGGTTCTAGTCATCTCGTTGAAGGGTATCACCCTTCCAGCATTATACTGGAACAAATGCCATACATTTGGTTGGCGAGGTTGCGGCCTGAATGTTCTTCCATTATTTATTGACATGAACTGCCTCTCAAAAGGCGGTCCCCTATAGAATGATGTATCTCGCCCTCTACCAGGCTGAGCGTTTGGGAAAAAACTAGGACGATGGTGATGCTGCCATATCCCTAGTTTCTCTATATTTGCACTCACTTCTCTTTTACATCTTGCACACAGGATGTCTTCATCCTTTTTAGGCTCCTTCCCTTTGATACGTTCAAAGACACTGGGGTGTGGCCCAGGGTCCTCTTCTCCGTCATCTATAACCAACTTGAATTTTGACAACTTATTTTTGAAACCATTCGTCACCATGTTCACCCCAAGTGGCTGTGGAAAAGGGTTTTCATCCACTGCCATCTTCTTTTTATCCTCGAACGTAATTCGTTCTGATTCAATGACGTCCTGTAACACATGGCGAAAAATCAAACAGTTGTTAGTCAAATGCGACCATGCATTATGCCACTTACAATAATTTTTACCCTTGATTTGTTCAGGGCTTGGCAACTTATGTTTATCGCTCAGCTTTATCTACTTATCCTTATATAGTTTATCAAATATAAGGTCAGTTTTGGTTACATCGAACGAGAACATTCTGGCCTTTTTGTTTTCATCTTTTATAGGCTCATCCTTGCCCGACGATCTAGGCTTAGCCATTATAGGACAAGTATACGCGTCTCCTTTGATTAATTCGGCCAAACACATTTCGGTTTGATCGTAAGACTCATCATTAATGGTATGAACATCAAAATTTGGGTCTCTATAATAAGTCCCCTTGCTAGAATTTTTCATTTGCTCTTTTTCTCTTATTAATCGTTCATACCTAATCACGTTTGCGCTCAATTGGAAAAGATCAGGAAATTCCCTATCCTGTGATTTCTTTTTCAGATCAAAGCTTAGACAACTTTGAGCGATTTTAACAAACTCATTTTCGAGCAAAGGTACAAAATATTTACTTCTTACTGTCTTGAACCTTTGAACGAAACCTTCTGCCCATTCGTTTGGCATTTGACGTAGATTCGTTAAATCGGCCAAAGTAACTTCAGACTCGGTCTTATAAAACTGAGCATGGAACAATTGTTCCAATTGTTGCCATGTTTGAACAGAGTTCGCTGGCAAATTGATGAATCAAGAGAAAGCTACTCCTGTTAACGAACTAGGGAACAACCTCATTTTATGGTAGTCGGTTACTTCATCACTTTGCAGTGTGAATTGCCCTATGTGTTCTAGAGTAGACACCTCTCCTAAACCGGTAAATAATGAGAATTCTAGCATTTTATACCCTCTAGGCCATGGATATGCTTGGTCTACCCAATCAGGGTATAACTTTGTGTAAGTCGGCCTAATGACAGGACGTACCCTAAAAGCCATTTGATCCTGTACTATTTCCATAATTTGATTTCTCAACATGATGTTGAGGTTATATGAAATTCCTACAGGTTGGTTGATCAGTTGATTTGCTTGAGACCTGATGTTTGGTCCTTGGTTGGCAACAAAGTTGTCATGATTTGGGTCATTGTTACCATTAGCCTGGATATTTATTTCATCATTGACACGTGGGGTATTCTGTCCATTATTTAGGACATTATCTCTTATATTTAGGTTACACCTCAAGTTAGATGTACCATTACCACTATTCTGATTTGGCATTACACCATCCCCTGGTTTGAAGTAGGTGGACCAAAAGGTGGTTCTATCTCCTGATTTGGACTTAGGACTGGGGAGTTATGTCCCACGATTTTCCTAGTTTGAAAGTGATTTGCAATAGGCACAACTGGTTGACAAATTTGACCTACTGACTTACTCATTATTTCATTTAATGTATTCAATTGTTTGGCCATGTTGTCATAATGTGCATTCTCATTCTGGGTAAATCTTTCCATATTATGAACATTTCGTCGATTTACCTGTTCAACGACATCCTGTGTGAGCTCTCCAAGCAATGCACGCATGGTTCGAGGACTCAACTCTGTCATTGGTTCGTAACGACTGTGACTGCTCTGACTCTATCCCTCTGTTCGTAGAGAGCTTTGCTGCTCCTCATATCGCTCAATCACAGACTGGACTCCTCCCTGACTTGCTACTTCCTTATCGGATTTGTGAGGCATATTGTTTCACCTTTTGTATCTTCAACACCAAACACCAATGTCCTACTGGGCGTGCCAAATTATTTCGCGTGGATAGTCGCTAACAATTAAAAAAGGGATCAGACGATTGTGTAAGGAAAAGACCTCTTGAGACGAAGTCTCAAAAAGGGGTGTTTTATTGACGATAATTTACAATTGGAAATAAACCGAATGTCTCCAAGGGGCGCAAGCACATGAGTACTAAAAGAAGTGTTTAAATCTAAGCCAAGAAATTAAAATTACATATTCTCTGTT
Source organism: Olea europaea var. sylvestris (assembly GCF_002742605.1). Lineage (NCBI taxonomy): Eukaryota > Viridiplantae > Streptophyta > Magnoliopsida > Lamiales > Oleaceae > Olea > Olea europaea. The sequence continues at coordinate 96,816 of NW_019229219.1, forward strand.
TGAGAATATTTGATTCGGGGTCCTTTTTCTCTATGTCTTCTCTTCCTTTTATATTCTCTTGATGATTTCTTCGTGACAAACCGCTTGAAAAATGCTTGATTGCTATATAACTATCCACTTTCTTTATGGTGGCTAACTTGTCGTGGAACTGTCGTCTTCAACTGTTGTCATTACTCTTTGTCGTTCAACCGCCTTCAACTGGACTCCTTGAATCGTGGAATGTGATAAGATCACTCAATAACTGCTTCAATAACTGCTATTCTGGATAACCATAATATTTTATGCTTGCTAAGATCTTGGGCGATTCGAAGGTATGGGCGAGAACGGGGTCATGGCTCTGGGTAACCGTAAGGTACTCCATTCGCTCAGATTCTAGGCGTCTTGCAAGTTTGGGCGATGATGTTACCGTGTGCGTGGGCTTCCACCGTATTCATCAATAATCCTGTTTGGACATTTATCCTGAATTCCCCAATTGGGCTTCACTCTTTGGGATATTTGATTTGGGCTACACTTTTAGTGTGTCAACAATTACTTTTTTCAAAGTTTTTTGTTGATTTTTCTCTTACGCTTTTCTTTTTCGAAGTATATAGTTTTTTGAATCAATTGATCAATCACGCTTCTAAGGTGTATAATATTCATTTTTCTACAACAGATTGCCCTTCAGAGACCTTAATTTTTGCTAAAATATTTTATGTTGGTATATATGACTTTTTCACTTTCTTGTGTCAAAAAGTATATAAAGTAATCGATTTGCGACCCTTTGCAAGTAAATGATTTATTCAACCTCTTGCTTACATTGATTGCCATGGGTATCAAAGTAAGATAGGGTTTTTTTTCCCAAAAAAAGTTTACCTTATTTTTAAGGATATAATTTTACTCTTTTCAAAGTTGAAAAAGTTATTTAATCAAAATGATAATCTACAAAACGTACAATAAATAAATCACTCATTAAATGTTCAAGATACCTAATGATATATGGTGAATCAAAATCAACATAAACCCTAAGTTTTCGTTGGAGACCCATTTAGTACATCGTGGGGGTGAAAAGTGGACTTGGACATCACAACAAAATCTGTAAGTGAGACATGTTTGGTTTATAACAAAATGCAAGTTGTAATGATAAATATTGATAATAAGCATTTAGAATTATACAAACATATGATACAACATGTAATATGGTAGGATCCCAAATAGAAGCTGAAAGTTTTGTGTTTCATAAGCAATGGTCTAGCAATAAGTTGTAAATATTTGATAAATAACACCGTTAAACTATTTTGTGTATGGGCGTGCAGTCAAGTGTTTAATAACAATCTCAATTGATACACGGTAATCATCAAATGGTTGTGATCTAAATTCACCAGCATTATCAAGACGAACTTGATTGAATATCCAAAAATTGAGCTAGTAATTTATTATTTGGATAAGCAGTCTAGCAAAAGTTACATTTCTAATAGAAAGTAAGCGAGCACAGGACCATCTAATTAAAATTGAATTATACCATAAAATAACAAAATGGCCCATATGGTGGACATATCGGCCTACATATATTTTCATGAATTCTTTCCAAATAAAGTTGAAGACTTAATATTGACCTTGTATTGAAAGGTTTAATAACAAACTTGCCTTGCGAACAATCAAAATATGAATAATATTTGGCAAAAGAATATTCTATTTCTTTTGTAATATCTATGTGTGCTGTTAATTATTCGGCGCATCGTTATACCTTCTAAATGCTCAAGTCGATCATGTCAAAATATAAAACTTTTTGGTTCAATGAACTTCGGGCTTATGTGTTGAGGCCGACGGGTTATAAAGAATGAAGTTAATGACGCGATATAAAGTTAATATGGATTGCAACAATATAATAATATATATCAAGGTTTAAAGTAAAGAAGAAAAGAGAGTTAAACGCAGATGCAAGATGTTTTATTAATTGACAATGTGGAGAGAATACAACGACACGGCAATAAAAGTTTTAGCTAAACTAAAAGAGAAGACATATATTTATACCACACGAGTCAAGCCCTAAAAGAGTCCAAGAAAAGCAAGAAAATTAGGTTAAATATGTAAACAAGAAAAATCTGCCCACACACGTGAAGACAATCACGCTACTTTCCTTTTTCTTTTTCTGGTTTCCTTGTCTTGGATACTCCTTGATTTCTTTCCAAGATCAAGTCAATCACGCAATCTCCAAGATTCTCATCCCTAATTTGGGGCATCCAACCTAACAATCTCCACCTTGACCCAAATTTCGGTGCAAAGAATAACCAAACTCCTCAACACAGTAACCAAAACTCTCCGTCACCAAAACCATCTTCCCCTGCAAGGTATCCACAAGCGACATCTGAACCCAAATCTTGGGTTCCCAAAATTTCACCAAGGAATTACTGTTGACCAAACAAGGTCGAAGCACACCCTGTAGCAGAAACCATACTAAGTGTTTGATCAGAATGTCCCTTGTCAGAACTGTCACCTTCAACTATCCCAGAAGCATCACAGACATTAATAACACCACTGTACCTACGCTCCATGAGTCCACACCCGACATTTGAACACAGTGCATCCACTGATACTGGTAGCAAAACGAAATCACCAACACTCTCCCTAGCAATGTACTGTACCAAATTAAATATCCACCACGGTACTGAACTTGTCCAGATGTCTCAAAACTGGTTCTATGCTTTCCTGCAATATGTACAATTGGGATCTCTTCCGTCCTTTCAGTACAACCCGAACACCTCTTCGAACCTTCAAAACTCCACCTCCACCAGAGAATTTATACAGTTTTGCATCCAGAGTACTTAGCTAGATGAGATTCCTCTTTAGATCTGGAACATATCGAACTTGGCCAAGTGTTCTGACCGTCTCATCCTATAACCGCAATCTGACTCGACCGATTCCAGCAATACGATAAGACTCGTTGTTTCCCATTACAACTCCACCTTGCGGAATTGCATCATATGTCTTAAATTAATTCCTATCAAAACACATATGGTGCGAACATGCCGAATCAAGAATCCACTCATCGTCATGCTTAGATTCCACGTAAGAAACCACAGTCAACATCACATCTCCGCCATCTAAAAAATCCTCGATCACATTAGTCTCATTCGAATTCCGTGATTGCCCCCTATGATTTGGAGCTAAATCACCTTTAGCCTGCAACTTCTCACAATCCTTCTTCAAGCTTCTACTTTGAGTGCAATACATCATAGACATCGTCTATAGTCAACGTATCCCGACTGTACAATATGGTGTCCTGAAACGAAGCATAAGAGCCTGGCAGCGAATATAATAGGATCAAGGCCAGATCTTCTTCATCATATTTAATCTCCAATGTCTCCAAATCTGCGACAATTTCCTTGAATACGGTAATATGGTCTCCAACGATCCTCCTTCCGCCATGTGATGAGAATACAACTTCTGCTTTAAAGCTAGTTTGCTAGTAAGACTCTTGGTCATGCACAACTGCTCCAGTTTCAACCACAAAGCAGCAATCATTTTCTCCTTCAAGACATCGTGCAGAATATTGTTGGATAGATGAAAATGAATCAATGACAAAGCCTTCCAATCCTTTTGTATTTCTCCTCCATTTTCCAATTAGCTGGCATCTTCTCAAAACCCAGCAACGGATCGTCCAAATCCAACCGCGCCAAAATAGCCCTCATCTTTACTTGCCACAACGAAAATCTTGTATTGCAATCCAGCAGCGGAATATCAAACTTCATGGCAACCATCTCTGAAAAACTTCAACCAATCCACAGAAGACCCAAGCTCTGATACCACTTGTTGAGACCGACAAGTTGTAAAGAATGAAGTTAATGACGCGATATAAAGTTAATATGGATTGCAACAATATAATAATATATATTAAGGCTTAAAGTAAAGAAGAAATAGCGTTAAACGCAGATGCAAGATGTATTATTAATTGACAATGTGGAGAGAATACAACACACAACAATAAAAGGTTCAACTAAACTGAAAGATGAGACATATATTTATACCACACGAGTCAAGCCCTAAAAGAGTCCAAGAAAAGCAAGAAAATTAGGTTAAATATGTAAACAAGAAAAATCCACCCACACACGTGAAGACAATCACGCCACTTTCCTTTTTCTTTTTCTTGTTTCCTTATCTTGGATACTCCTTGATTTTTTTCCAAGATCAAGTCAATCGCGCAATCTCCAAGATTCGCATCCCTAATTTGGGCCATCCAACTAGACATTATGATAATATTTGATTCAACAATTTTAATAAATATATAATACATGTCAAATGAGAGTGCATGAAGTTTGTTATTTGCTTTTGGACAAATTTAAAAGTAGTTATGCAAATATATTCTATATCATCTTCTTACATCATTTCAATATGATATCCATTACAACGAATATCTTTAAAATTAAGTAAATTTCTCCTGGATTTGCCATAATAAAGTGTATCGTCAATATGCCGAAGTTTTCAACAATATTTGATGGTTTGATATCGCATAAATAAAAAATAATGATAAATCCAAAAAGAAAAATCTTGAAAAATAGGATGCGCAGTGCATAAACTAAACAAATATTTTGACAATTCATCTTGAGTTTGTAATGATTGCTATTTTAGCAACTACACAATAAAATAAAATAAATACAATCAATTTTCGAAGAATATGATTAAATATTATATTATCCTATAACAATCAATTAAGTAGTCGTTGTCAACATGACATGGATTATATATTTTCATTCGTGGATTAATACTAATTCAAAATAATATATTTTTCAAAACATGTGTTACTTTGGGAGCACATTATATTTTACTTTTATTTTGTCAAGAGAAATACATCAATACTCTTTTGAAATATTGAAAATTATAGTTCATACTTTTTAGGAGCAAGTAATATTTTTCAAAAATATTAATTATAATATTCTGCTATTTCAAAAATAATAACAAACTATTTGTGTTAGACAGATCTACAATAAATATTTTTTGAAATATTTATTATAATATTGTGTTATTTCAAGAGCAACAAAATAATAAATTATCAATTCAAAATATATAAAAAAATATTTAAAAATGTTTAATCAGGTAAAGACAAAAAGAGTGTTTAATAATCATCATAAACGTATATATCTTTACAAACATGAAAAAATTAAAGCAAATAATACATGAATTGGTTTGAGTTCATTAATCGTGAAGTTGATTAAAGAAGTGATATATTAACTTGCGTAATTTGGTTTCATTGTTAATTTACACAACAGGATATGCATACAAGAATTAATATTAATTGTGCAAAGAGGACAATTATGACGACGCCCAACCGATGAATTGGTTTCATCATTAAATCATTCATTTGTTATGTACAACATAAATTGAAAAAGTGAATTAAATAATAAAATGTATAGACATGCATTAGTACAAGAGGAAATGGTGGCAGATAGCCACGAAAAAGAGCCATTTTTTCAAAATAGCCGTTGACTACTCTTTAAAAAAAATTGAAAAATTTGTAAAAACCTTAAAAACAATGAAAAGCCAATATTACCCCCAACACAAATCACTCACACTGACGTCTAAGAAAGAAGGGGAAGAAATAGCAATGAAATCGATGACTTTTTCTTGGAAGGAGACCGACCGGTCACCATTAGAGGCGAAGAAGATAATTTTTGCTTTTTTTTTTTCACCCATTAATCTTTGAACTTGGATGTTGAAGGTTTATTTTGTTGAAAATAGCGGTAGAAATCTTTGTAGATTATGTGAAGTTACTAAAAATGACATTTTTCGAGATGTTTTTGGACCGCAGAAGAGGAGCTGCTGGTTCTGGACCGTCTGGAAAACAGACGACACTGCCATCTTTCCTAGACGGACTGACGGCCCAGTGTTCGGGCCGTTTGGGAGACAGACGGCCGAATAAATAATTTAAATATACAAAAATAAATAATGAACATTTAAATAATAAATAAATGATTATTTAAATGATAAATAAAAATTGTAAATAAAATAAATTTTTAACATTTAAAATAAATAATTAAGTATTTAAGTTTACTTGTTCAATAAATAATTAAAATAATCAATAAATATAAATAATTAAATCAAATAATTTAAATGAACATTTTAAATAATACATAAACAATGTAAATAACCAAAAAATATAAATATTCAAAATAATTGATTTAAATAAGTAATTAAAAATAAATAATCAAAATTAGTAATTAAATATTAAATAAACAATTTCAATCAAACAATAATCATAATTTAAACAACTAATAAATATAAATAATCAAAGTAAGTAATTAAAATTGAGATAAACAATTGAAATAAATATCTAACATTCAAAATAAATAATTAAATACTCAATTTATAATTAAAATAAATATGAAATAAAACAAATAATTACATATTTATGTTTAAATGTTCAAGAAATGATTTATTGAAAATAATTAAATAAATAGTTACAATAAATAATTAAAATTAAACATTCAATAAACAATTAAAATAAATGTTAAATAAACAAATAAACAATTTAAATAAATAATTTAAACAAACAGTTGAAATAAATAATGAACATTTAAATAAAAATAAATAATTTAAATAACTAAAAAATATAAATATTCAAAATAATTTATTTAAATAAGTAATTAAATATAAATAATCAAAATTAGTAATTCAATATAATATAAACAATTTCACTCAAACAATAATTAAAATTTAAATAATAAACAAATAAAAATAATCAAAGTAAGTGATTAAAATTTAGATAAACAATTGAAATAAATATCTAACTTTTAAAATAAATAATTAAATATTCAATTAATAATTAAAATGAATATTGAATAAACAACTAAAAAAATAAAACAAATAATTAAATATTCAGGTTTAAATCTTTAATAAATAATTTAAATAAACAAATCAAAATAATTGAATAAACAATAATAATAAATAATTAAAATTAAGCATTCAATAAACGATTAAAATAAATGTGAAATAAACAAATGAAATAAATATCTAAAATTTGAAATAAATTATTAAATAATTAAGTTTAAATGTTCAAAAAATAATTTAAATAACCAATAAATAAACAATTGAAACAAATTAAATAAATAATAAAAAATTAAAATAAATTATGAAATAAATAATTTTAAAAAAATTATTTTTCGCTTTTTATAATTTGTTGTCTAATTTTTAATTCATTTTGTTTATTTTCTGTTATTTTATGTGTATATTACTTACAATTCGATTAGTTAAATTTTGTGATATTATGCTTTATCCATTTTCAATTAACAATGTTCTAACATTTGAAATTTTGCAGGATGGATTATCATTTGGACGCCGCCTTGAGACAGGTTATTGGCGAAGTTACGTCGAACTGTAACTTTGTCAATTTCATAGCAGTGTTGAATTCATTAGACGAGGAGCACGTAGAGATATTACATCAATTCTGCCTATTGCCCCTGTATTCGCTGCGCTCTGTATAATTTTCTTGACGGTTGATCGATTCATTACTATGTCGACTGTTTAAGCCAGTTGACAGAGATGCTTTCCACTTTGATCTTGGGGTAAAGTTGCTACATTTTCCATATTCGAGTTTGCCCTCATCACTGGATTGAGATGTACGGGCGAAGAGGCAGAGAGGGCCAGTATTTCGACAGAGGAGAGGCTGCTGAATAATTATTTTAATGGGCACACGACAGTAACACTGGCGCAGTTAGGAGATGCATTCAGGGGATGCGACCAGATGTCTGACAAGTTGAAGTTGGGGATGGTGTTTATACTTGAGAGCGTACTGAGGTGTCATCACAAGAAGACGTCGATTGACGTTTTTCATTTGCAAGTTGTTGATGACATCAACACGTTCAACAGCTATCCATGGGGGCAGAGATGCTTTGTTGATACATTACGCATCTTCAGGAGGGGGTATTCGATGCCTAGAGGAGATAGGCCGGAGCGTAAGTACGATGTAGCTGGCATGTCGTTAGCTTTACAAGTAAATGTTTAACATAATGAGTTAATCTATTTTTTATTAAATTGTACATATAATAATCATAATTGTTGCAGACCTGGCTGGTCGATATGCGAGGAGAGGGGACACATGCATCCTTCGGATTCACCGTTAGCAAGCACAAGACAAGCCCATTGCAAAACAGTTATCGGCTATCATCAACGATCTTGAGGTACGTATTATACATTTACGTTTCTATTGTATGTCATTTTCGAAATCTCGATACGTGGTCAGTAATTCGATGAAATGTCAATATGTTAGCTTGAAATCCTTACTAAGCTGACATCATCGATCGAGGAGGAGGAGGAGGATCAGACTTATATCCGTGATTTGTTGACAGATCGTGCTACTCAAGAGAGGCCTGAGTCCATCGTGGATCAGGACGTGGTATGTTAATTGAATATAATCTATTGATTATTATTATAATTTTTTTTAAGTTATTCATTTGTAATGCTTATTTTTTAGGGGTGCCGTCGATTATCACCTCCGTTGAGGGTGTCACATTCCCCGAGGATGTCGCCTCCGCCGAGGGTGTTACCTCTCTACATGAGATCACCGTCTTCTGCGTTCGGACACCTCCCACGTGGATTTGCTGCACGTAGTCAGAGTGCTTCAATCGATGATATGTTCCGACTTATGATGGATATCAGAGGCGACGTAGCTAACTTACGACATAATGTCGGGATGGTACAAGTCGGTTTAGGAGACCTTCATGTTGAGGTCGTAGCGATACGGGACGACATAGCAAGCCTGCATGGGACTTGCAAGTATCAGGGAGGGACAGGCGACTATCGGGAGGGAGGGGGTGGCGAAGGGACAGGCGGCTATCAGGATGGAGGGGGTGACAGAGAGGCCGGTGGTTATCAGGTCCTAAGGGGTCAAATGGGGGGTGTTGACTTGTCTTGGGCATCGAATGACGCATTAGCTTCATTTCACGGTGGCCCAATGGAGATGGAGATGGAAAATCAGGCCCCAATGGAGATGGAGGTGGAGAGGGTACCGGAGAAGGAGGTCGTGAGGGTGTCGTAGGAGGGGGTAGTTGAGGCGGAGGTCGGGAGGGTGTCGGAAGAGGGGGTACCCGAGGCGGAGAGGGTACCATCTTGGACGCCAGACTCGTCGAACGTAATTTTTGTGTCGGAGGGAACGAATGAGGTGGTTTCGATGGTAGGTGAGGGGGTACTGGAGATCGAGAGGGTGTCGCATGCTGTTGACGTGCCGGAGCTGGTGGTCGATAAGAGGCCGAAGGTGCCATCAAAGTACGTCATTTCTTCGTTTACCGCTGAGGTGAAGAGGAGGAGGTTCGTCGACGGCACGCACCCCAATTTATTTAGGGAGGTAGACCACGCTAAGTGGAAAGCATTCGAGACGGAGTGAATATCAATTAGGCACGAGTAAGTATTGTATTATTCGTTAAGGATTAGTACATTACGCAGACGTTGACACATCTATACTGCTTTTAACAATTTATTTTCTTATTTTTTCAGAGCCAACCGCATGATTGCTCATAAGACGATATCGGACGCTTACAAGTGGTTTCACGACATCACCACTTCGGGGGCTTAGCTCGCCAATGATATAAGTGAAGTAATAATATTGTTATTTATTATGTATACATATTTTTGAATTTTGAATTTATGAAATTAAATAATTCCTTTTTAATTAGTGTTTTCTGATGCAGGACATTGACTTCACTATGGATTTGTTACGAGATCAAGCTGAAAGACATTCAAGATCGTTCAACATTCCTGGTCGACTCATATTGAACACCAAGTTCATACGTGCTGTTGACATTGAGTACCAGACGCTCCAAACTATAGGTAGCGAGTACACGGTGTCTACATACACATGGAGTGGGTCGTAGGGATGTGGCCGAGTGTCGGGGGAAGCCATGGGAGGGTTGTACGCATCTGTACATCCCCCTGTGTGTGAATCATCATTACATTGTAGTGGAGATTGTATTCGCCGACTTGACTATGTATGTGTACGACCCCAATCATTCATGCCTGACACAAGGTCAGCTCGAGCAAAATCTGAAGTCGGTGTCTGTGATCGTCCCCATGCTGGCTCCACGAGCGAACATTGTTGTATAGGACAGACTGACCACCATGCGGGACACGACGACGGCGAGGCAGCAAATATCGTAAGTGTTTGTTATTTTATTTTTTTAATTTACAACTTACGTTCTAGTTGGACGGTGATGTGCTAATACAATATTTTGTAATTGTATGAGTGATTGCGGCATGTTCACCATCAAGTACATAGAATTTTTGAATGTAGTGCAGAAGGTTGATGCAATCAACCAGGCGTGGATACAAAATTAGAGAAATAAATTAGCAGGTGATTTATTTGAATTTAATAGTGATCTGTAGATATTGAAACCGTATTTTTTTTAAAATAATTGTACATATTGTAACATTTAAATATTATATATTTCATTCATTCATTTGTAATTATGAAATAATTGTAAAATGTATATTATTTTTCTAATATTTAATTTTTATTTTGTAATTTATATATTTATTTAAATGTTTCATGACGTATTTATAATGTTTGGGTATATTGTGGAGAACACACTGTGTTTTAAAAAAAATTTCGTATACTATGAAACTAATTAATGAAATATTGAAATAAAAAAATTAAATCTAATAAGTAACATACATAATTAACATTAAGAATATGTATAGATAATTAATATCAATGTTATAAATAATGTTACATAAATTTTAATCATACATCTGTTACGTTGTCATTCAGAGGGATCTGACTTGTACAAAATCTTCTGATATGTCCTGTTGCAACGCACCTACCACACTTACGAGGTTGGAGAAATTCTTCGGTCGATGGTATTCTAGACGTAAGTGTACGTCTAGGAGTGTGTGGACAGACTACGGTGGCAACAAGTTATTCAATGAGAAAATGTAATCGGGAACTTCCCAACAGGAAAGATGGTTTCAACATATGCTGCTCTTCAAAAATCAGTCGTGTAATAAACACTGCATAAGGTGTATGGTGAAATTCCTCTATACATAGCCACTGCCACTGCATGTGTGCATGGAAAACTCTCCAACTGAAACCGTTTACACGTGCACGTGCACGTGTTATCATTCAAGTCGACGATGTATTGGTGCACATCTCATGGAGAAGCGAAACTTATCCAGCTGTTCTACATATACCTTTTTCGCCACCTCTAGAGTCTTGAAGAGTTTATCTTCTTGAACCGTGGTTAGCACACTTGTACAACTTTGTGATTCCTCTCAACGATCATGAAACCACTATTACAGCTTGTCACGAATGTTCTCAAGCATTGCAAATTGGTAGCTCTTAATCCTTCTTGAATAAGGTATTGAGCGACTCTGCATTGTTCGACATCATCATGTTGTATCGACATCCTGGAAAATGTGATCGTACCCAATGTTCGATCCTCATCTCTGTCAAATACTCCCATGCATCATAGAATTTACTTTCTATTTCAACCATAAGCTTTTCAAACTATTGAAAACTGCAAGCCTCTGCAGCTCTCCTAAACAACGTAACGATGCCCTTGCCTTGATATTTGGTCTTTAGGTTTCCTGTATATAATACATACAATAACCATGATGTGCCTCGGGGAAGACTTCGACGATACTGTTAATTATTGACTGCTCTCAATCGATTACGAATGTAAGGTTCTCGACATCCACAATTACTTCCCTTAACTTCGTGAAAAACCAACGCCTCACCAGATCATTTTCTCTGTCGACTATACCGAATGAAAGATGGTAAATTTGGATGTTAGCGTCTTGACATGTTGCAATAATTAACTTGCCCCTGTATCTCGCCTTAAGGGTTCTACCGTCGACTAGGATTAGGGGTCGCATTGCATTTCGAAATCTTCGAACGCATTGTCCAATGGGCCATAAAGAAATACTTGAAACGATTTTCGTTATCCTTCTTAATAAAAAATGTCGATCCAGTATTCATTATGCCCATGTTATAGAAAGATCTGACCAATTTAAATAAACAATAATCATAATTTAAATAATTAAATAAACAATATTAAATAAACTGAAAAATTAACAATTGAGTTAAATAATTAATTAGACACTAAATAAACAGTCGATAAAAAATTAAATAAACAATTGAAATTAATGATTGAATTAAATAATTAGTTCGATATTAAGTAAACAATTGATTAAATAACTAATTAAACAGTTGAAATGAATAATAACATTTAAAATAAATATCAAATAAACATCTAAACAAAGAAATACCTAACCAATTTAGTATAATTCTCATCGGTCGAATCCATCAAGTCTTCCAACGCACATTATTTGGCCTTCTGATAACTCATGAGCATTCCGTACCCTCGACGAACGTCGTTAATGATGTCTGAAAGTCCGTAGATCGTTCGTGGGCCCTGAAACTTGTGCATTACATCTCAACCAATAAACCATGATCGGGTTTTCCTATGATTATTTCAACGAATACCCACTTTGCAAGTATGTTCTCATGCATAGTTACGAAGTACAAATACTTGTTCGTATCCATTTTCGTTGCTCCCAAACGTCAAAGGAAACTATCGTTAACACAGACAATTGTGTAAGTCGACTTGTTTGATTTCTTTATTTTAAACTCAAAATTGTGTTTCAAAACAATCCGGTGAACAGCTTCCTACAAATCTTTCTTCGTGTCAAACAGTTGCTCGACATACAAATTTTCATCATTGGGGACTATACACGAATAATTTGAGGATCATGCACTCGATCCAGCTTGTGAGCTCCCACTCGACTCATGTCTCAGATGAGATAAAGCAATCAAATTCTCATTTGAAAAGTCATTATCTATTTTGTTGTCTTGAACTACCGAGCAAATTTTGTGTGTAACAGTGAGATTATGGTGAGGAGTAACTGTCTCTGGAATAGCTACAACATCATCACAAACCATCTCCACTGTGTCCCAAAACTCATTTCATTAAAACTTTCATTTCATTTTCAGAAGTAACCATTATAGGTGGAATTGAAATGGATGTATGCTCGTCCATTAGAAATCCCAATTCCATGTCGTACTCAGAGGAATCGACTTTCAACAAGTTATGTATCTAACTATACATTTTTGCATATGATGTACTTGATGTTATTACAATTGCAGCATAACCATGTCTTTCACTTGTCCATTTCCACACCCATCGATCATTTTCATTCTTTTCAAATTCACTAAAGTAACAAATCGAGACAGCAGCTGATCCCATATCTGCATTAGGAAACGTCATTTATTAAAAAAATTGTAATTACGAGAATAAAAGGATGAAAAAATATGCTAGGCGAGACAAAAAGAAGGCCCGAACGCCTGTTAATCCGGCCCAGACTGTTTGGCCGACTGTTTGTCCGACTTTTCCATTTTACTGATTTTTACTGAACAGTTGAATTTTTTCCTCGTTTTTGCTAAAAAAAATTATACATCCGTTTAAAACTGTAATAATTTATTTTTCTAAAATTATAAGCTGAAGTAAGATTTAAAGATTCAAACAATGTACTAATTTAACTGAAATGAAATTAAAAATACGTATTTATACTTATCAATTTCGAGTGCCGGCTGTGAGTAATATTTTTTTGTTGAGTTTTTGATAATTTAGTGAGATTTCAATGTTTAAGCAAATGGAAAAAGAAATTCCTTTTTAACTATGTTGGAGAATCTAATAAGGAAGGTGATTTCGTTTTGAAATTTAAGTGGGAGTATTTGGATTTATTAATTTTTTGAAATAGGGTATTATTGTCTTTTGAACAAATGATATATTTTTGCAATTAGAAAATATAATAAGGGCAAAAATGACATTTATTCTTCAAAAGGCCCTTTCGGTGAATGACAAATTTTTTTTGATCAATGTCACAAAGTGGTTGTCTGACTTTGTGCTTTTGAAAAGTACCCCATTAGTACAAATGTTAAATTGAGAAAACAAAAAGTATAAGTGCAAGATGAATTGAAAGAGCAGGTCAGAATTCGACTACAAGTTTGCACCATTATGTTGCATAAGTATATAAGAAAAATTCATATATCATCCAATTAACTTTGGTATACGTGATAATAACTTATTATAAACAGAGTAAAAAATAGAATAATAAATAAAAGTCAATAGAATTGTGTGTATCATATTGAGAACCAAAGTTCCATATTTGTAGAAATGAATTATAGATACAATGATAATAAAAATTAGGACAACGAGGTATAATTGTCATTTGCTAATAGTTATATTATTTACTACATATTTTAATTTAAATCAAAGTCAATAAGTTATTTTAACCACATACTTGTATGATCAATACCTTTTCAAACACACATTTTTAAGGAAAAATTGCAGCAGAAGCTCCTAACCTTTCACATTTTTACAGACTTTACCATAATCTTCATTTTGTGCCATCCATAGTCTCAAGCCTTTAAAAAATATTCACTCGGGGTCTAAATGGATGAAAATAGTCCATTTGACCGTTAGCTGACCAAAAAGGTGGACTTTGACTATTTTTGACAAAATTGGAAGGGGTAAATAATAATTTTACAATTACCACATTAAATAAATAAATCAAAAATAAAAATAAAAATAAAAAGGGCTTATCTTTCCAGCCAACAGTCGAACAGTCAGCACACTTCCGTCACCACCACCGCCTCCTCGTCGACGACTAACCACCCACAGAATTTGTTGCCTCCTACCATTCCCCGCCCAAATCCACAATTTTGTCGGTAAACCACCATCACCACAATTGAACGATCAACACAGTCACCACCATAACACACAGTAGCCGCGTAAACTGCCACCACCACAATCAAACTAAAACCAACCACCAACATCAACCAAAACCAACAGCCAAAATTTATTTTGGTTGCTATACAACCCAACATTATATTTGAATGTTGACAATTATGAAACAGCTAAGGGACACAAAATGATTCAAAAATTGTAGGAAGTCATGAGAAATTAAGGTGATTTAAAATTCAACACAGGCAATACAAGATGCTTGTGTTCGATGAAGAAAATCTAAAGGATTGGGTGTTTAAGGTAGAAAAAGATTTGTCCAAGTTTTTCTCACGTCGGGCAAATTGTGAATTTGGATGGGTGAATGATGCTTGATTTGGACGATGGTTTTGATTTTCCATTTAATGGTAAAGAAGATGTTGGAGGTGGTGAGGGCGACGACTGCTGTGGGAAATAGTGCTTAGTCGTCGAGGAGGCGGTGGTGGTGTCGGCAGTGTGCAGGCACTGCTGTTGGCTGGGAAGAGAAGCCCTTTTTATTTTTTTATTTTTTTTTAAAATTTGGTTTATTTATTTAATGTGATAATTGTAAAATTACTATTTTACCCATTCTAATTTTGTCAAAATCAGTCAAAGTCCACTTTTTTTGTCAACTAATGATCAAATAGACGGTTTCCATCCATTTGGACTTCGCGTATATATTTTCGAAAGGTTTGAGATTGTGGATGGCATAAAATGAAGATTAGGGTAAAGTTTGCAAAAAAGTGAAAGATTAGGGACCGCTGTTGTAATTTTCCTCTCTTTTTTTAAATCAACTTTTATTAAATTTTGTTGAAAATCTGATATTAATCTTCAGGAATCAAATAAAACTTCAATAAGTTTGGATATTGCCCTTGTTTGAACCCCATTTTTCTACCAAAATACATTTTTCAACGGTGTTTTGATATCATTTCAATCACATATTTTTTAATAAAATAATATTATACACAAATTAAAAAATTTCTTATTTTTTACCCAAACATTTCCCATTAACATACTATTCAAAAATTTATTTTATCTTCCAAAATGGGGATCAAACAAGGGCATTATTATTATTTTTTTATTTGTTAAGAAGTTACTAGAATCCACAAACACTACAATTTATTTACGTAATTTTAGGAAAGAAGTATTGTCCAAGAACAAAAAACCGGTGTCTTTGGCATTTCCATCTGATCTGCAAATATTTTTCACAATCATGGTAAAATCTCGTCTATTCAGTTTTCATAAATTTAAAGGCGGATGAGCTTTTGAATCTCCGCTTTTTGTTTATTTTTATTTTTATTTTTGTGTCGCATTCGAATTTGATAGTGATTTGAGGATATTTACATTTTATATCCGAATTACATCTTTCTTTTAATCTGGGTGGATTGTTTTATCTGCCATTCGCTTGATGATACTCGGTTGACATTAGCATCGTAATTAACTAATTAAATTATTCATGAAACGCTTTTTAGTTTGCTGGATGAATCATATTTTACTTGAAAATTTGCTACTAGATGATTCGTTATCACATACGGTAAACGTGAATATTTAATTTTTTTCTTTGGGAATTACGTGACTAATGAAATTTTGGCACTATAGTCTGGTAGGTTAATTATTACATGCCTTTTGAGTTGAAAAAATTAGTAAAAGGTGATTATGAATTAGTTTTGGCCTATGATTTTGTAATGTAGTTGTCAATTTGACGAATTGATGAGTGGACAGTAGAAACTATCACATGTCAGATGTCCGGGAAGTGTTTATAGGTTTAAATTATAAAGATAGAAACCAGTGATGGATAAGTTGGTAATACTTGTCAATCCTCGAAATATATGGATAAAAAATGGCTTAAGCATTTATAAACCTTTCATCAATTGATCAAAATGGAAACACCATGTCTTCCCTTTTCCAATGTTTTTCAAGAATAAGAACATGTTCTTGTAATATCCCTCTCAAATTTTACAGTAATACACAGTAGTGACACATTTAATTTAAATGCTTTCATCTCATAATTCAACTGAGAACCATCTCTAGACACCTGAACCTTTGAGCAGTCTCTCGTCCTCTCTTTATGTTACTAAAGTGTTTTTTACATTTAGGTAATTTTACTTGGAAAACAATGAATTTAGATCTTCTGTAAATTATCTATATCTTGGTATCTTGAAATTTAGTTATCCTCCAGTTCTAAGTACTGAATTATTTTTTTATTCCTTGCATCTGCAGACAACCTCAAGGCGTCTTGCGGACAGGAAGGTAGAGAAGTTTGAAAAGAACATAAAGAAGAGGGGAGTGGGAATTGAAACAACTAAAAAGAAAGGCAATCCTTATCCTGTAGGTCCAATCGTGATTGGATTCTTCATATTTGTTGTCATTGGATCTTGTGAGTTGCTGCCATCTCTCATTCTTATCTAGAGTTTATTTCTAATCTTTGCTATGAGGATGATTAAGAGGCTTGCAGCCTTGCACACTTATCATCGCAGAAAGATCTATGTGGACAAATCTACACATGCAGACATGCATGTGTGCCATTTACCAATCATCCTTTTGATTTGAATATACTTTAATTTCCGAAACTTTTTCTAGGACATAGTTTACCATCAAGCTGACAAGCAGTGTTATCATTCTATGGAACGTAGGATTGTGGATGGAAAGAACGAGGTAAAAAAATGTTGGGCTTACGTGGAATTAACTATTTGAGGATGAGACTTTGTGCTTTAAGGATGCCACAGACCATACATGTGGTGATTCATTGTTTGTTGAGTGGATTTGCTGATAAAATCATTATCGGATTTTATTTTTTTTTCTAGTTTGTCAAGTTTTTTGGCCAAAATAAAATTTGCCCCCTGCTAAATTTATTATGTGTGGCCCATTCAGTCATCTTGGTAGTGTGCTTTTGCTAAAATGCCCTCTAGGCAATCTGGACAAAGTTGACGAGGAAGACTAGGGTTTCTAAATGGACTAGAAATCTCGTCACTTTGCCTAAGTTTGATGAGAATGCTTTGATGGCTCAAATTTCATGCAAAAAGGAGAGAGACTTTGGTAACACTTTGGAAGAGAGAATGTTATATTTGTCAAAAAAATTCAAAAAAATGGACATTATTTTGAAATCCCTGAAGTAGTGGAAAAAAATTCATTTTCACATTCTAAAAGTGTTGTATGGGAGAAAGTTCCTCAATCATCTATGTTTGGCCATTTGAAGATGCTGAAAATTTACAGAGTGAGAGCTCCTGCAAGTCTAGAGTTAGTCCATTCACTCGCCCAATTTTATGTCACTGAGATCTCTGTCAAATGGTCAGACAGATGCCAATATGCCATCAATTGGATGCAAACAAATTCCTTAAATTCGCTCTTAGAGTTTGAGAATCCAAGCAAGGTAAGTCAGCTAGCAATCCAAAGGGCAAAGAAAGGATAATCAGTTCCATGCCTATAGTCATTCATCTCTCTGCTCTTTCCCATTGGCTTGGTGGAGGAAATCGGGATTTGAAGTGTAAACCTATATACTAACTCCATTCTTCAGCAGAGCAAAACTAAGATTCCTAGAATTCAATTTATTGAAGTTTGTAGGTATCCACTAAACTAGTCCTTCTTTTTGCCCCATACGGATATAGGTTTTTAGGCTTTCTTCACATGATACTAAGTTTACTCAACTGCTAATATTTATTTCATTTTGTAGCAACGTCAATACAATAGCTTACAAGTTCTGTCCTTATGTTTCCTAACCCGATAGTTTACTTATTTATATTCAATTTTCTCTTTTGCCAGCTTTATTTCAAATAATCCGCACAGCAATGAGCGGAGGCTTGGCTTGAGTTTCGTATTAGCAGTGAGGTTGGATTTAGATGCTGATGTTACTTTCGTGTGACATAGTAAGCAACTGTAGGCTATTAGTGAAAATCCCTTGTGGATTAAATTTGATAGTTTGTCAATTATGAACTATCTTATTTACAATTTTTATTATAGAGAGTTTTAGCAATATTTGTAATATAACATTATATACGTATATTCTTGCACTCTTCTCGAATGTTTTGCTGTTCAATTTCTGTGCATACTGGCTTTTGTATATCTAGTGTTTTTTCCAATGGTGTGAACATTGGCCGGTAGGTCAGTTCGATCAATGAACAAACTGAGAAGATAATAAGTATTATTTTATTTTACTGTTATTATTATTATTTTATTTATTTATTTATTTTGTATTTTAGTTTTATTTCTTAATTCGAATTGAGAACCTCGACCTAGGATGACTATGACAATTATCCGATGGAGACAAATTTTTTTATGAATTTACAATGTCTGGTTTTATGGACTTTTAAAAATCTTTCCATGTTATGAGATATTAAAAACTTTGAAGCCACATAACGTGAAACACGAATGATTAAAATAATTATTTCACAGCACAGGAAGAATGCGAGTGAATGGGGATTGCTATAGTTGTTGATATGTGGAGTAATAAAATTGAAACAGTGAAATTTCTTTTTCTTCCCCTACCTTGAGTAAGGGTGTCAACGAGTTGGGTTGACTTGGCTTGGTCAAAAAAAGCTCGAGCTTTTTTAGCTCGAGTTGAGCCAAAGTTCGGCTGAAATTTGGAGGCTTGACTCGGGCTTTTGTTAGGACTTCACCGAGCTGAGCAGGGTCGTGAATTTTTTAATTCATTAAATTTTCGTATAAAGAAATCAAACAAGTTCTTTTTCTAGATTAAAATACAAAAAAAAAAAAATTCATATGGATATGAGAATATATGAATTAAAGAACAATTTTAAGTGTGTAAACATCCTGATATTCATTTGTACAATTAAAAATATTGGAATAGAAAATATTTTTTAAATTTCAACACATGAGATAACAAATAATATTGTATTAACTCCTATATAATAAAATTTAAAATTTATATCAATAAAATATAGCAAGAATATTAATGAATATGATAATAAATTATAAATATAGATAGTTGTAGCATAATTATGAATATTAATTATGTAAGCATATTTATATATAAATTATACTTTATTGATTTAAATTTTAAATTAAATATTAATGAAACAAAAAAAAAAATTGAAGGTTGTCAACGAGTCAAACCGAACTTGTGACATGGGCCATTTTCACAATTTACATGAGCTGGCCCAGCTCAAGCCAAGTCTTGAAATTTGGGCTTCGCCCCGAGCCAGTTCGAATTGTTTTCTCTACAAGTTCCTCGAGCTGATAGGCTATTTGCCAATCCGTAACCATGAGTAATGAAATTTCATAAATGTTTTTTCATATTTTCTTTACTTAATTATCCGAGGTGACTTATAATTTTTCTAAAAATATTTTTTTATTGAAATGAGTAATATAATTTTGTTGTTATTCGTTTCTAATGACGATTGTTTTAAATCATTTTGTCATGCAAGTAAATGAGTAATCGTTTAGAATAATTTCACATTGTATTGAAATAATAAATAATTAAATAAACTGAATAATGTGCTATAGCCTATACGCTATATGGACGTATAGTCTTAATTACTTTTATTTTTCCGAATTTTATTATCCAAATTTCCAATAAAATTCTTCAAATAAAAATTTACAAATATATTAAAGACTTTCATTATTCTATAAAAAACTGTAAAAGTCAGTAATTATTTAGAAGTTAAGAGTATATACAGTGGGTTAGAAATTAAGTACAAAACAACCCTCAAACATTGAATAAAAAGAACAAAGAACATAACCAACAAGTTAATTAAAAACAATTGAACTCTTTTCTCAACCTTATTTTAGTAGGAAAAAAAATTTGTCTTTAATTTATTTATTTACTTTTTTGTAATGACCCACAACATGTGATTGTAAAATTTAAGTAATAATAAAAAAAAAAGTCATTGTACGATCAATTCTAATAAAGAAATATTTTAGTTGGAATCATAAAACATTTCGAAACATGCAAACTGATTCTCAACTTATTATTTAGATAGCTAAAGTTCCAAATCATTCTTATTTTTCTTTTATTTGTAGCGAAGGAGTCTTCAACCGACAATTTCATCATTATTTTTGAATTTTTTGACTTGACATTTTTTATTGCAAAACAATGTACACTATAAGTGATTAAACAAAAAATAAACTAAAGACTGGGGCTGGCGGTGGAGGTGGATGAAATTTGCTGTTTTTCGTTTTTTCCATTTTAATAATAGTGAAAATTACATCAATCCATATTTTTTTAACTTTCAATTTCAAAAATAAAGTTTACAAGTTTTTTGTACAAAAATAGGTGATAATTCAATTTTTAATTTTACATATAATAATATTATAGATTAAATTACAGGCTCCCATTCACTTCCCCAACCCTAATCAATTTCATCTTTTCCTCTCTCTCTCACAATTGTCGGAAGACAATGGTTGGAGACCACTGAAGTGGTGAGGGTAGGCTGTAGTGTGGACATCGCTGCGGTGGTGCGAGTGCACTCCATGAGTTGGGAAAATTTGGTGGGGGCGCGATCTGTGGAGAATCTAGTGGCACACACCCACTACGATACCATGAGATTTGTTCTTTTTTTTTTTTTTTTTTTTTCCTTTTTTTTTTTTTCCTGAATTTGATTCCTTTGATGCTATGGAATCGTAGTTATGGTAATAGATTGTTTCTTTTTTAGCCTTTTGTGGAGGTTTAGGGTAGGGTTGGCAATTGTTCGATTCGGTCCGGTCAAAATCATCACAGAACCACCAATTTTTTTGTCATACCATAACCACACAAGTTGATGTGGTTCGGGCGGTTAATAACCACAAAAATAAATTATTTTTTATAGGTGCAGCCGTCAAATTGAAAAAAAATATATATATAAAATCAATGAAAACAAAAACATAATACTAAGTTAATTTTGCAAACAATATCACAATTCCTAAATGCAAAATTTGAATTTAACAAAAAATTTCCATATATGTTTACTATTTATGTAGTAGGATGTGAGGTTACTGAGTTAGGTTAGTTGGACTTAGCGGGTCGATAATGGGTCAGAATTTTGGACTGGACAAAATTATAGAAAGAATAATGAAAGCCCAATTGTCCAATTAATTTCTTTTAACAAGTAATCGATTCAGGACGAGACGACAACGTAAATATCATACCCGTCCTGCCCCGAAAGGGGGCATTAAAATCATATACCATATCCATTCTATTGCGTCATCGGTTCGATTTTTTTGTCCCATTTAATTCGATTAAACGCGATTTTCGATTTTGACAATTTGAATTGACATCCCTAATTTAGGGTGGTAATTATCGCTACACAAATCAAGCAGTAGTGATGGCACCTCGCGTGGTGGAAAATGGTACGATGATGGAGTTCAGATGATGCGGTGTGTAGATGTGCTGAGTGGTCGGTACGATGATGGTTTTTGTAGTTGTTGATGGTAATGCAAGCGATGTAGTGGTGCATATAGTGGTGGTGGTGAGATGTAGGTGGTGGTTGTGGAGTAGGTGTTGGATGTTTAGGTGACATGGTGTTCGGTTGGTGTGAGATAGGTTGAAGAATTTGTAACCAATTATTTGGATGATTATGACCAATTATTGGTGTTGATGGTGGGATTGGGGTAGGTGTGGTGTTTGGTGTTTTAACCAAATATTTGGTTAATTTGTGACCAATGGTAATTTGTGATTTATAAATAATTTCTGACTAACTAATTTGTTAATTTGTGATCTCTAAAACTTGTGATTTGTAATAATAAAAAAAAGTGTGACCTACAAAATTTTTGATTTGTGATCAATAAATAATTTGTGACTTATAAATATGTAATTGTGATTACAAATTATATAATGGTGATTTTAATATATTTAATTAATAAAATATTTTTAATTTTATATTTATTACTTGAGTTTTGAAATTACAAATTTGTTCTCTTAAAATTGAATTGACTTATGCTTAAGGACCAAGATATGAATTTTCCCCTTAACAATATTGGTGTCAATTTCCCATTTTCCTTTGAAAAAAAATCATAATTAAGAGGTTAAGTATCACACATTTCAAAAATAAGAACAAAGTTTTCAAATTTCAAAAATAAGATATTTCTTAAAATTATTTATGATTTAATTAATTAATTATATATTATACTAATTAGATATATTAAGGTCACAAATCTATACAATTTGGTCACAAATTAATGATTTAGTTGGCCACATATTATTTTTTATCATAATCAAAATTTTTACATATCATAAATTATTTTACGATCACAATTCAAAAACTTTATAAGCCACAATTTATTTATCGATCACAAATTAAAAATTTATAAGTCACAATTTATTTATCGATCACAAATATTATAAGACACAACTTATTATACGGTCGCAAATTATCAAAGTATTGGTCACAAATTAACAATTTTTTAGGTTATACATTATTTATTGATCACAGTTTATCCTTTTTATGGGTCACATATTATTTATTGATCACAGCATATTAACCAATTTAATGGTCACAATCAATCAAATAATCTGTGACCACCACCAATACTTGCAACTATCATCTCCACTACACTACACCACACCACCATAACCATCCAAGAAATCTCCAAACCTACAATCACCACCGCTACGACCACCCACCAACAACGCCATCGCCACCAATCCACAACCATAGTCATCGCCGCCACCAACCAAATGGTCATAAACCCCACGACCCACAGTCATCACACCACTACCATGACCACCATCAATACCATATCACCACCAACACCGCTTTAACATTGGTAACAAAACGAAAACAGAAAAAGAACCCAAAGAGTAAGTACCACTTCATCGTTACACCGGCACCATTAATACAATTTTACAATCTAAAACTCACAAAAGAAATAGAAATAAAAACTAAAATCAGCACTGCCACATTGCCATCAGCACCTCACAATCTAAAATAAAGTACTAGTTGAGCACCACCCAAACACCACAAAAAAAAATCAGCTAAGCACCCCCTAAAGCTCCAACGAAGCAGATCGAAAGAAGAAAACAGCCCAAAATCCTAAAACCACGTTGCTACATCCACCTCTACCAACCGCACCACCATCACTACAATCCATCATAGACAATACCACACACACCATCGGAGACCACTGCACTAAATAGATTTACACCCTTTTGTGTCAGACACATAGATCGACGACCACCATGAACCAACGACGCTTGTCGTTACTTATAATAGACCCGCTGTCGCTGTCTTCTGAATAGATCCGTGGTAGTAATGTCTACTTTGGAGTGATGCCACTATGGTGGTGGCGTCTGGAGCGTCACATTGCAGTATCTCCAATGATGATAAAGAGAGGAGAGAATAGAGGGATATAGAGAAAGAAATGAAATGGTAAAGAGAGAAAATGGATATTAGGGTTTGGTGAGGGTATATAATGAATTGAATCTTATAATATTATTATTTGATATTAAAAATTTAAAAATTATATTATCTTCTGATTTATATATATATATATATATATATATGGGGTGTTTGAGCCACATTATTTTGGTAATAATGCATTCTTGAATAGTGTATTGATGGGAAATGTGATATAATCCAGGAGTCGAGCCCGACGAAGGCAAGTGTGAGACGAGACCCGTTGATAGTCGATGGCGGACCAATGACGTGATCAAGGGCAAAGCAAGTGAAACAAGCAATAGGATTGCTCGTTCAAGAAACCATTGATGGAACTATGTTCGGGACTCAAAATGGAGCAACTTTCATGATTGGGTCAAAGGCCGAATCAACTTGGATCAATTTGTTATCAAGCGACGAGACCGGATGCTGAAAATAAGCCTGTTCGGCCGCACAGGCAAAAACACCATGCGGCCGCACGGTGGCATACCGAAAATCAATATGACATTTCTTGTTGAACCATGCGACCGCATGGAAATACACCATGTGGCCGTACAAGCCAAAAATTTGGTGAATTTTCCAATTTTGGCCGAATTTTCTAGTTTCGATAGAATTCTTATGAAATCAATTTGATGGGTTTTGGACGTTTTTACTCATTAGTATAAATAGGAGAATAATTTTCATTATAAGGACTTTTGAATTTTGCTTGAATAATATTATAGAAAGAATTTGTTCTTTCAATTTCTTGTTCTTCTCGAACAATCTTGGAACTTATCAAGATTCAATTTCTTGTGGCGTTCTAAACAATCGGATTGTGGGTTCTTTTAATTATAATCAAGGGGTTTTAGGCTCTTCTCTAATCTAGGGTTTCTTGGTTCAATTCTTGGGGTTCAAGATCCAAAACTGGGTTAGTATTGGCGTTCTTGGATTTCACATCAATCTCTTTGTGGGTTTCGTAATTTCTATTGCTATGGGGTTCGCATCAGTTGGTATCAAAACTTTGGCTCCAATTTAATCAGGTTATATCCTTTGTTTTCTAATTTTTTTCAATTCCTTGTGTTCTTGTGTCCAGAAGGTTTTCTTGATCCTTTGATCCAAAAGTTTCATAAAAAATATTCAAAATCTGTTTTTGGGCTCAATTTTCGCCCAAATTAGTTTTCGTTTTCTTTGTTGGTTTTGTTATTGATTCCGAATCTGAAAAAAAATTACTGCTCTTCTGTACGGTACTGTTCATCCGTACAGTAAAATTTTTTTTTAAATATTATTGATCCGTCAAATACCAACTTTTATTATTCAATATCATTTCTAAATTACTTGGACACATTGAATCATTCCATTCCTTCAATTCAAATCAAGTTTTAAAAGTTTTTTTTGAGTCTTTTGTTATAATTATTGAGTCATATCCGATTTGGGGAATTCTACACGAATTGTTTGGTTGATTGAGTTCATTGATTGTTCTTAGAAGCAATTATTGAAAGAATTGAGTGGTAAAAGGCAGAGAGGTGAGCTTAATAGAGGGTAAAAGCCCTTGTGTGTTTTCGAGTGACTTTTGGTGAGGCAGTAAAATAAAATTTTTAGTGTTAGGATGTCAGAAAGGGCAGAATCAAACTCAAATCGACAAGGCAATAATAACAATGCATCAGAGGATTGGTGCAGAAGTTTGAGAGGGCGTTTGGAGATGTGAGAGATATGTTGGAGAAGCAGGAGGTTTGGATGAATAGATTAGATACATCGGTGGCTAATCTTAGTCGGGGGTATCAAGAGGATGTATCCAATGCCAGAGGACTGGATAGATTGGAGCCTAGGAGGGAAAGGCGAGAGGAGTATGGATATGGGAGTGACATGGGAGAAGATGAATTTCACGGTATTGAGATGGAAATGATGAGGAATAGAGGCGATAGGTTCGACAGACGGGGTCGAAATGATCGCGAGGAGGAGTTGGATGGAAACTTGGGAAATATAAAAATGACAGTTCCTTCATTCAAAGGAAGGAATGATCCCGAGGCATACCTGGAGTGGGAAAGTAAGGTTGAAATGATCTTCGAGTGTTATAACTACTCGGAGGAGAAAAAGGTGAAGTTAGCAGTTTTGGAGTTCAGTGACTATGTAATTTCATGGTGGGATCAAGTGATTACTTCACAATGTAGGAGTGGGGAAAGACCAATCAGCACTTGGGAGGAATTGAAGTCATTGATGAGAAAGAGGTTTGTTCCTAGCCACTCTTACCGAGAGATCCATGAAAAATTGCAAGGTCTATATCAAGGGTCGAAAAGTGTAGAGGACTATTATAAGGAGATGGAAATACTCATGATTAGGGCCAATGTGGTGGAGGATCGGGAGGCTACCATGGCACGATTCTTAAATGGGTTGAATAGGGAAATTGCCAATATAGTGGAGTTGCAACATTATGTGGAGTTGGAAGACATGTTGCATGTGGCTATGAAAGTAGAGAGACAACTGAAGAGGAACGGAGCAGCTAGGCAGCCGTTAGGAACTTCGAGTGTTAATCTATCTTGGAAGCCAGGGTGGAACAACAACAACAAAGGTGATAAAGCTGTACCTAAAGGTAGGAATGAGTGGCAGAAAGGGAAAGAAGAAAGTGCTAGCAAAACAGCACCCAAAATAGATTCACAACCATCAAGGAATCGAGACATCAAGTGTTTCAGATGCTTGGGGTCAGGACACATTGCTTCTCAATGCCCAAATAAACGGGTAATGGCGTTGTTGGATAATGGAGAGGTGGTGAGTGAAAGTGAAGGAGAGTTTGAGAACATGCCTGCACTGGGGGACGTTGAAGAAGAAGAAAAATTGGAGTTTGCTGTTGGGGAATCGTTGGTGTCAAGGATAGCTCTTAACACTCAAGTCAAAGTGGATGATTTGGAACAGCAGCAAGAAAATATATTCCACACACGTTGTTACGTCAACGATACGGTATGTAGTATGATTATTGATGGTGGGAGTTGCACGAATGTAGCTAGCACAACTTTAGTTGAGAAATTAGAACTAGCATTGTTAAGATACCCTAGGCCTTATAAGTTGCAATGGTTGAATGAAAGTGGGGAAGTTAGGGTGAATGGAAGAGTTTTAATTAATTTCTCAATTGGGAGTTATAGTGGCAAAGTAGTATGTGATGTGGTGCCTATGCATATGGGTCATATCTTGTTAGGAAGACTATGGCAATATGATAGAAGGGTCACACATGACAGTATAGGAATCGTTATAGCTTTGTCAAGGATGGGAAGACTATTACTCTTGCGCCATTAACACCGGCACAAGTGTATGGAGATCAAATCAAGCTGAAAAGTGAGGAAGATGAGAGAGTCAGGAAAAAGGAGAGGCAATAGTGAAACCATCAATAAGAGAGAAAATAGTGAGGTGGCTGAAAGTGGAGAAAAGAGAGAGAAGCCACATGAGCGAAGAGAAAATGAGTCAGTTGAGAGGAGAAAAAAAAGAGTCAGCTGAGCGGAGAGAAAAGCCAAAGGTCAACTTCTATACAAAAGAGAGTGAGTTGAAAAAGGCT
Source organism: Olea europaea var. sylvestris (assembly GCF_002742605.1). NCBI lineage: Eukaryota > Viridiplantae > Streptophyta > Magnoliopsida > Lamiales > Oleaceae > Olea > Olea europaea. The sequence goes on from NW_019229219.1 coordinate 124,361, forward strand.
ATGAGCGATAATAGGCAAATGATATTATTAGTGTACAAGAAGTCCCTCCTCAATTTTGAGGATTCTAACACATCCCTCCCTAGTTTGGTTAAGTCTTTATTGTAGGAGTTTGACGACGTGTTTCCTGAGGAGATGCCAAGTGGATTGCCATCAATCAGAGGCATGAGCACCAGATTGACTTTGTACCTGGAGCTGTCATACCGAATTGACCAGCTTACCGAAGCAATCCCGAGGAGACGAAAGAGCTTCAAAAGTAAGTGGAGGAGTTGATGAGCAAAGGTTATGTCAGGGAGAGCATGAGTCCATGTACTGTACCTGTTTTGCTGGTGCCTAAGAAGAACGGGACTTGGAGAATGTGCGTGGATTGCCGAGCTATCAACAATATCATGGTAAAGTATCGTCACCCAATACCTAGACTAGATGATATGCTTGATGAGTTGCATGGTGCTTGCATTTTTAGAAAGATTGATCTTAAGAGTGGGTATCATCAAATTCGCATGCGGGAGGGTGATGAATGGAAAACGGCGTTTAAGACTAAGTATGGATTGTATGAATGGTTAGTTATGCTGTTTGGACTCACTAATGTACTGAGCACTTTTATACGTTTAATGAACCATGTTTTGCGTGCTTTTATTGGAAAATTTATTTTAGTTTATTTTGATGACATCTTAATCTATAGCAAAAACCTAGATGAGTATTTAGAACATTTAAATTGTGTGTTTGTTGTGTTGCAAAAGGAACAACTGTATGCCAATTTCAAAAAGTGTACATTTTGCATGGATATAGTTGTTTTCCTAGGATTTGTGATTAGTGCTAGTGGGGTAGAAGTCGATGAAGAAAAGATAAAAGCTATAAAAGAATGGCCAACACCTAAGACTATAACCGAAGTTAGGAGTTTTCATAAATTGACTAGTTTTTATAGGCGATTCGCAAGAGATTTTAGCACCATCACCACACCGTTGACTGAAATAGTAAAGAAGAGTGTAGGTTTCCATTGGGAAGAATCTCAAGAAATTCAATTTAAAACAATTAAGGATAAGCTATGTAAAGCACCTGTTTTGGCATTACCAAATTTTGATAAAACATTCGAGGTTGAGTATGATGCATCAGGAATAGGTATATGAGCAGTGTTAATGCAGGAAAGGAGACCTATTGCTTACTTTAGCGAAAAGTTGAGTGGGGCAGCATTGAATTATTCGACATATGACAAGGAGCCGTATTCACTTGTTTGAGCATTGGAGACTTGACAGCACTACTTATTGCCAAAGGAATTCGTGATACACACCGATCATGAATCTTTAAAGTATTTGTGAGTTCAAGGTAAGTTGAACAAAAGACATGCGAGATGGATGGAGTTTATCGAGACATTTCCCTACGTCATCAAGTACAAACAAGGTAACGAAAATATAGTTGCTGATGCGTTGTCTCGAAGGTACGTGCTTTTAAATTCATTAAGTACTAAATTACTTGGTTTCGAGCATATTAAGGGCATGTATGAATCTAATTGTGATTCTTCTAGTATTTATGCTTCATGTGACAAAGGTGCATTTGATAAATTCTATAGGCATGAAGAATATTTGTTTAGGGAAGATAAGTTGTGCATTCCTAATTATTATTTGCGTGAATTATTGGTAAGGGAAGCACATGGAAGTGGTTTAATGGGACACTTCGGAGTTCAAAAGACTTTAGACATGTTAAGGGAACATTTTTATTGGCCCAAAATGAGACATGACGTAGAACAAATATGTGGAAAGTGCATAACTTGTAAAAAGGCTAAGTCTAAAGTTCAACCCCATGGTTTGTATACTCCTTTACCTGTACCTAGTGAACCTTGGATAGATATATTTATGGACTTTGTGTTAGGTTTGCCTAGGACAAAAAGGTGTCGGGATTCAATATTTGTAGTGGTCGATAGATTTAGTAAGATGGTGCACTTCATACCATGTTATAAAACTGACGATGCTACTAATATTGCAGACTTATTTTTTAGGGAAATAGTACGTTTACATGGAGTACCTAAAAGTATAGTGTCTGATAGGGACGTGAACTTTTTGAGTTACTTTTGGCGTGTTCTGTGGAGTAAGTTAGGAACTAAGTTATTATTTTCTACAACTTGTCACCCACAAACAGATAGACAAACTAAGGTAGTTAATCGAACTATGACTCAACTACTTAGGACAGTGATCAGTAAAAATCTAAAATCATGGGAAGAGTGTTTACCGTTTATAGAGTTTGCATATAATCGAGCTACACATTCTACTACTTCGTTTTCTCCTTTTGAAATTATTTATGGTTTTAATCCACTAACACCTATGGATTTAATGTCTTTGTCTGTGCTTGAACGAGGTAGCTTGGATGGGAAACGAAAAGCCAAGATGGTGAAAACATTCCATGAAAAGGTCAGGATGCAGATCGAAGAGAAAGGAAAGCTGATTGCATCAAAAGCATATAAAGGAAGAAGACGCGTTACATTTGAGCCTGAAGATTGGGTCTAGGTGCATTTCAGAAAAGAGCGTTTTCCAAAACAGAGGAAGTCAAAACTGCAACCACGAGGCGATGGACCGTTTCAAATCATCGAGAGGATCAATGACAATGCATACAAAATGAATTTACCTCGTGAGTATAATGTTTCAACTACTTTTAATGTATCTGATCTCTCTCTGTTTGATGCAAGTTCAAATTCGAGGACGAATCCTTTTGAAGAGGGAGGAGATGATATGATTCAGGAGTCGAGCCCGACGAAGGCAAGTGCGGGACGAGACCCGTTGATAGTCGATGGCAGACCAATGACGCGATCAAGGGCAAAGCAAGTGAAACAAGCGATGGGATTACTCTTCAAGAAACCATTGATGGAACCATGTTCGGGACTCAAAATGGAGCAACTTTCATGTTCGAGTCGAAGGCCGAATCAACTTAGATCAATTTGTTATCAAGCGACGAAACCGAAGGTTGAAAACAAGCATGTGCAGCCGCACAGGCAAAAACACCGTGCGGCCGCACGGTGGCATACCAAAAATCAATATGACATTTCTTGTTGAACCATGCGACCGCATGGAAATACACCATGCGGCCGCACAAGCAAAAAATTTGGGAAATTTTTCAATTTTGGCCGAATTTCCTAATTTCAATAGAATTCTTATGAAATCAAATTATTACCATAATTTGATGGGTTTTGGACCTTTTTACTCATTAGTATAAATAGGAAAATACTTTTCATTGTAAAGACTTTTGACTTTTGCTTGAATAATATTATAGAGAGAGAATTGTTCTTTCAATTTCTTGTTCTTTTTGAACAATTTTGAAACTTATCAAGATTCAATTTTTTGTGACGTTCTAAATAATCGGATTGTGGGTTCTTTTAATTATAATCAAGGGGTTTTAGATTTTTCGCTAATTTAGGGTTTCTTGGTTCAATTATTGGGGTTCAAGATCCAAAATTGGGTTAGTATTGGCGTTCTTGGGTTCCACATCAATCTCGTTGTGGGTTTCGTAGTTTTCATTACTACGGGATTCGCATCAAAATGTGTGGTTAAAAAATAAGGAATTTTTTTATTTGCGTGTAATATTATTTTATTGAAAAATGTGTGATTGAAATGATGTCAAATTACTGTTTAAAAATGCATTTTTTTGGAATAATGTAGCTCAAACAGGCTCATAAAATATACATCTGATTTTTGAAATGCAATTTTTAAAAGTTATCCTCCATATAATGGGAAAATTGCAGCAACGGTCCTTAATCTTTTCATTTTTTACAGATTTTATCCTAACCTTCATTTTGTGTTAGAGAATGTTCATAACATTTCATAAATATGTACATGAAATCCATCTAGACGAAAATCTTGTAAAACACAGTCAATTGATCTAAAAAATTAAGGAATCAACATTCAATAAAATTGTCCAAAACACTGTTCAAAAACACCTTCCAAAAATGTATCAACATCAAATAAAATCGTCGCGATAGCAAACAGTTCGAAAATTTTTTCACTCGACTGATAGTGTTTTGGACGGTTTCCATCCAGATGGACCTCAAGTGCAACACAAAATGAACGTTAAATTAAAGTTTGCAAAAAATGAAAAGGTTAGGGACGTTTCTACAATTTCCCCCATATAATTTCCACTTTTTCTTTTTTCTGAAGGTCCCGTTGGCCCACTAAAGTAGGATGGCATCACGGTAAAATTACGAGTTCCTCATGGATGTTAAGGGTATTTAACATACCGTCATACCCCTTGACTTCAACCAATCAGAAATCTTCCCTGTCTAACGGCCAACACGTACGACCAATACAGTGTATAGAAGGGCTATGCTTTCTCCATTTTTATCAAAATTTTACAACTTCAGATCTGAAAAAGAGAGAAGATATGGATTCCTTGGACTCAGTTTTCGATCCACTCAGAGATTTCGCCAAGGACAGTTTTCGCCTCGTCAAGCGATGCCACAAGCCTGATCGTAAAGGTACAACTCATTGTCGAACGCGAAATTTCTGTTACTAAATGTTAAATTATAAATATGATATGATTTATGCCTTTTTAATACTTGTAGAATTCACGAAGGTGGCGACTCGGACTGCGATTGGGTTCGTGGTTATGGGGTTTGTCGGATTCTTCGTCAAGTTGATTTTCATTCCCATCAACAACATTATTGTTGGTGCTTCTTAATCCTTTAGGTATCGTTCTTTTCTTGTAATTTCTCCTCTGATCTGATACGAATACTATTTGGAGTTTATGTTTTGTGAAGTATATGATTTAGGCAATTTTTTAGGAAGGCGTGATTTTTAGTTCGGTTAGCCTCTGTATTTTACTAGGTTAAATAATGATTTTTAATTTTGTATGTTTTGGTTTGTATAGATCATGTACATGTGGAATTTGACGTCCTTATATGGGAAGAGCGAGAGCGAAATGAGATGATCAAGAAAGAAATTCAGCTATTGATAATTAATCATAATGTTGTTTGATGGGAAGAGTTGCTATTTTTACCGCATTTTACATTAATGCATATTTTGACTTGGATCACGTGAACTTTTCTTTGCCAATTTTTTCTCTTGTTCAGCTTAGTGTGCATTGAAGCAAAAAGAAGCCAGTTAGCTTACTCAAATGCCAATTTCTGATAAACCTAATAAAAAAAAAAAAAAAAGGTTTGAATTCCAACCTTGAGGGCCCCCTCCATCCTTCTCCTAGAGTTTGGGAGATAAATCGTGGGATGTGCCTCAATACGTCAGGGAATAAGAGTTGTCTGTACAGTACACTGCGCCTACAAAGAGTCTAATTTCATGTCTCAGGAATCGAATCTTTATACTGCGGTTGTCCGTAAGGCGTGAGATAACATCACTACCGTCCTTTGCACCACTGGGCTATGCCCCGAGGGGCCAATTTCTGATAAACTAGGGCTGAGGTGTAGTCACTCAAGGCATAAAAAAATAGGTTCATTTTAAACTCAATTTCGTTGGTTAATTGTAAATATTATGTGGATTCCATATTCAATGAGAGAGAGGCTCCCTTTTGCAGGGGGGTTCCAATCTAAAAGAATGGAACTCAATCTTGGAAAAAGAAAATCTTAGAATAGAATTAACATAGTTTGTACCTAAGAAGTACATTAAATTGCCTTGCCTACATCTAAAGTAATACTGGTGTCGTTCTGCATTAACAGATTTAGGGATATTCGCCCGTGAAATAAATTAACGAAATTTGTAAACTTGTCAAGGTTAAACGGAGTATGCAGAATGATCTTGATCTGATATCGTTTATTTCTTTTTTGAAGCAATAATTATTAAAGTTACTTTTTTAAAAGGAAGTTGCAGTAAAATGCCCTCCAAAGCCCATGTATCAGGCAGGGTGCACTGGACTGCTGCATTCTCAGCCATTGCATGCATGTAAGAATAGAGATGAATCATGCAAATCTAGCTAGCACGAGTGAATTCTAAATATTAAAACAGCCCAATCATTGATCCTAAAAAGGTAAAAGGTGTCAAGGGGTCGAATCTAGATTGAACCTCTACCCCCACCTTTTCAGCTGAGAACTGGATGGTTTTTAATATCTGACTTTTGGCCTATAATGGTACTAGTTCTTGATTTTTCCAGCTGAACCGACTGGTTTGGTATGGTACAGTTCAAATAACACTGCTTAATGCACAAACCCATAGACACTTAAATGCTCATATATTTGCATCCGCGTTATGCTGTCAAATATATTACGAATTTTTTAATTTTCTGCCTTGTTTGTGGTTCCATGTGTTTGTGTGAGTATTGATATATTGGTGTATTAAATGTGTATGTGTTTGTACTCATTTACTTCTATTTCCTACAGGGCGAAACCCTTTTCAAATTTGTGTGCATACCACTGTGTACATAGACATTAATGAGAATTTTCATGTAATTTTTTACAGTTGTTCCTGTTCTTGTAAATTTGGATGAGCATCACTTATGGAATCTATTCTTGTATCTTTAGATGAGCATCCCTTGTAATCTGTTTGATTTTTGCATGTAAGAGAGTTTGACCATGTGTGAGATCTGTGTGTGTGTGTGTGTCAATGGTTAACGTGCACTTTAACCTAGCTGGTAAATACTGGTAAGTATTTTCTCGCTTGTATATTCACATTTAGTGGTTCCTTAGTTCGGGAAAACTACTCTTATTTTCCTCGAAGGAAAAACTCGGGGGAACTAAAATACAATCTGGTGAAGTAAGTCCATAACTAACCAGGGGATAATTTCAAACAGAAAACCATATTAGTTCCGTATGCATCTTTTTATTTCAGGGAAGTATCATGGATTTTTCCTATTTGTAAAGGTTGCGTCGACTTCTCAATGTCTTTCTCTGTCTTTCACTTATCCACTTTATATTTTTTCTTCAGTTTGCTACTTTGCGAATTTGAGATAAATCTATCAATCACTATTAAAACAATATCTTATCTAGCTTCTCCAATGAAATGTTAGAACTTAGAATGGCCTTAGTTGGCATAATAGTGGGAAACTTTCTTTAGGTTTTTCTGATTTGCATCGTTAAAAGTAAACAACATGATTAGTACACATTCCCATTTATGTCTTGTGTCTTTCTGCTGCAAAATTTATAATTGCTCCTGTTCTTTCTGCAAATGGAGTTTTTCTTTTGATGCTAATTACCGAATATTAAGGGCACTGAGATGTGGATATTATCTTGTGGGCTAACAAAGATTTTGTGGTATCATAGGCTTTTGCTTGTGGTGAGAAGCTTGGTAAGAAACTCAACATCGGGAAAGGGTGTCCATCTCACATGATTATTTAGCCGCTCTTTTAAATTTTGCAGAACTTCTTAATGTAATAGGATTACATTCTTCTGTAGACTATGACTTCACTTTGTAATTTCGGAGTTAGCTGCCTCATCTACTTTGTCTTGGCATATCGGATATTATTATTTTAATTTTTTTAAAATTGAAACTCAACTCCATTAAAGGGTATGTTTTTTCTTTTTTGGATGGAAAGAAGTGCCAAAACCTAATTAAACAATAATTATGTAGTAAACTTTTCTGGCAAAATTTTGAACTGTGGTTGGTGGATATAAGGGCCTCTTTGATTAGTTCGAATTCCACCTTTTTCCAATTTTGTGTGTTTGATACGTTCTAATTTTCATGAAATTTCATTTTTTTGCTTGTCTTGGGAAATGGTATTTTCTTGGTTTTTAAGGAAAATCAATTCCCACCAATATGGTGAGAACTAGTTTTCCAACCTACTGTTCACGTGTTTTTTTTCTTTCGCAATGGAAACAAATTTTAAGAATTATTATAAAAAAATATTTCATTTTAATTGACAATTTTTATGTAAAACAAAATCAAACGAATATCAAAAGATAGATGATTTTTTTGATTTTTATTATTATTATTTTTTTGGTTGTTGGCAATGGAAAAAAAATTCATTCTCAATACCAGTAAAATATATTCATCTAATCGACAATTTTCATGTGTGAAAAATTATACCAATCAAATAAAATAATTTACAATTTCCACGAAAATAAATTTTAGGCAATTCAATTTCCTGAAATTTGTTTTCGATTCAATTTAATTTCATTTTTGTAATCGAACGGACCTTAAGTTCAAATTGATTTTCTTCTGAATACAGTAGCTAGAAATTTGGAGTATGAGAATGTTTGCTGTGTTAAAGGAGATTTATAAGTTACTTATTTTGTCAAAAAAAAAAAAAAAAAAATCTTTTCTGGATACAAGTTGTAACTTAGCGCTTTAAAAAAAAAAAATCTTTTCTGGATACAAGTTGTAACTTAGCGCATGTTAATTTCATTAAATTATATTTCATTACAATTCACTTTTTTCTCATTATTTTTAAACATGTAATCTTCCACAAAATAATATTACATATAAATCGAAAATTTTTCTTTTTCAATCACCTAGTTTTCAAAATAAATAAATAAATAAATAAAATAAATAAATGATTCCACTTATTTTCATTTCCAAAAAATGGGGGCCAAACAGACAATTAAACTAAGTTCTTGTTTGTCATTCTTCACTTTAAATTCTTTCTCATTATTTTTTTATAGTACTCATTCTTAATTTCACATTCTTCATTAAAATAATATTACATGTAAATAAATAAAAAAATTCCTTCTTTTTTAACCTAACATTTTTCATCAATCACTATTTTATAATACTTTTCTTCAAATGAATGAGGCTCAAATAGGGTCTAAAGCAATATCTATATTGAATATAATCTTGAATCAAATTATAGATTCAGATTTCCCCGCGAGGTTAAAATTTGTCGAGCCATGCTACATGTACATATTTGTTGACATGAAGTTTGACATTGTTGTAATGTGGCAGCTTTTTTACACATTTATTTTATCAATACTTTAAACAATTAATGACACAAATTTTGACAACACGTAAAGTGTCAAACTTAATATATACCAAGAGTGTACAACTAGTTTAATCCACACACACGCATTTCCAGAGAACTAATTGAACTTGATTTTCTTCATTCAATTCATGCCAAATGCAATAATAGCATCAATGAAACAAGGTCGTTCACCTAACCACCAACAATACTGAAAGTGCAAATGCGCATTAGAAGCTAAACTATGAGTGACACCATTTGACTTGTGCCGAATAAAATGACAACTAATGGACATGAAGCTGATAGGGAAGAAATGGAAACACAGAGCTCCCTTTGGAGTGAAGGTTGATCGGTTCTTATCGTCGCTTTCACATTGTAGCAATTGAACTCGTATTGCATAACATTCCCCTATAAATAGCCCGCAAAATTAATTTCCCAACTACTAGCCTATTATTAGAAATCAAGATCAGGAAAAGTTACGATACCATACATCTTGAATATATTAACAATCCTTGAGTCCATGTTTAATATCTTCTCACTGAACACTATTTTGGGTGTGCTGATGATCCATTAAACTATTTCACACACACACTCCCAAAAAAAAAAAAAAAGAAAAAAAAAAAAAAGAAAAAAAAAAAAAAAAAAAAGAAAAAGAAAAAAGAAAAGAATGTTGGCCCAAACAAGACAAAAAGAATGTTATCTTCTATTACATCTTTAATATTTACCTAAAAGAAGTCCAATAATAACATAAATATTACAAATAGGAGGAGGAAAGTTGTCATTGGGCAATAGTCATCGTCCATTATTTATTTTACTTTTATTCTCTTGTCTCTTCAATCATGCTAGTATATAAGAAGTTTGGCTGTAACAAACTGTCACTCGTCAATTTAAAAAAAAAAAAAAAAGAATAAAGAAGTTTTGGAAGTCCATAATTTAAAAAAAAAAAAAATAATAATAATAATAAAGAAGTTTGGAAGTCCATAATTTAAAAAAAAAAAATAAGCAGTGTCAAAATTAATGTAAAGGAAAGAGTGTACATGACAAAATTCTTTTTTTTTTAATAGCAACTCATGGCAAACTATCATTCGTCAATTTTATTTTATTTTATTTTATTTTTTCGTTCATTAAAAAAAGAAAAAAAGAAAAAAAAGGCGGTATCAAAATTGATGTAAAGGAAAGAGTGTGCACGGCAAAATCCTTATTTTTTTATTAGCGACTGGCAAGTGGGTATGTCACGAAGGCGGATAAGTATGAGCTTTGTCATGGATAAGAACCAAAGCAGGACACGCTTACATCGGGTTCTCTACTTCTCTGTCATGTGGTGGACCACCTTGCCAATATAATTCAAACACGTGTCAATGATCTTATTAACGGTCAAGATCATACACGTACCCGCTAAACATCGTAGCACCATAGCACAACATCTAACATATTATTTTGCCATAGAGTACAAGTGTACAATCATCACAGCGTCAACCTTTTTAGAAAGCAACATTTTAACAAGTATCTTAAAATTTTGTCATTCAGTAGTGAAGCTTCACTTTTGATCGATTGAGGGTGTTTTTCAGTGTGAAATTTGAGTTGTAGATTGATCTTAGAGAGATTTTATGGACGCCGATCAGGGCGGAGAAACGCCGCGGAGCCCAGAAGCGAAACTGGGTATGCAGGTGGAGGATTTGTGGGATATACAAAAGGCCCAGCTGACTCCTACTGAGAAGCTTAATGCTTGCTTTGAGAGCATACCGGTTTCTGCCTTCCCTCCTGCTCCTTCTTCCCAAGGTAATTTTCACTGATTTCGGGGGATTTATTATTTGTTGCTTATTTTTAAAACCCACATGTATATTTCGAGTGGATTGATTGTGTATGCGCGTGTGATTAATCTGATTTAAAGCATGATCAAACTTAAATTGAGTGATCAAGAAAGAGAGTGAAAAACACTACCGGTGCGAACCCCAACC
>NW_019229219.1:135238-147414 GCF_002742605.1 Olea europaea var. sylvestris
CCTCCAAGATATGTAATTGTAAGGGAGATAGCATTCTTTTGTTAATCCTGACATGAGCTAAAAGTTTTGATCATGTTATGCCCTAAATAAATTCTTCTTCCTTTTTTTTTCGTTGTATTTGTGTAACAAGTAAATGTAGCTCCATTTACTGTGTTTCTAGCAAGTGGCAGATATCATAGAGATATGCTCTGTACATAGTGGCTGTTGAGGCCGGGACTGACGGAGGGTGGTTATCCGTTTCTATCATAGGACTGTGATTTGACCAGCATATATTTGGTTGATAGCTGCATTGAGTTTGCTTATAATGCATTTGGCAGATTTGGCAGTCAATGTTGATAAGTTTTTGGTTACAAATATTTTCTCCCTGTGCTTCCTCAAGTTGCTAATGTTTAACTTTGGTATGATGATGAAATAATCCCCCATAAATTTAAGAGCTGAGTAATTAAGCCCTGGATGGTTTTGCACAGAGAGTTAATTCTAAAGATTGAAGAGGGCAAATACATTTAATTATTTATATCTTTAGCATGCCGCCGCAGTATCTGGAGGATGTCTGAAAGGTCTAGCAAATGGGAATATTGGGTAATGGTGAGACTGATCTCATGAGCATTGGTTGTTCTGATACTGTATTACACAATTCTATTGTCTAAAAGTTTAATCCATTAGAAATGGGAAGAGAATTATTTGCCTTCAACCATTTGCATGTGATGTGGTCTTTATGTTTTTAAATTCTATGCAGAATTATTAGATAGATCGGCCTCATTTAGCTTTTTTGTACAGTTACTGAGATAAGTTCAGACTCGAGTCTGGCTGAAGCTGTGAAGTTACTGGCCCGGAATAAAATTCTCAGTGCACCTGTGGTGGATTGCAGAGCGCCTGAAGATGCTAGTTGGATTGACAGATACATAGGCATTGCAGAGTTTGCTGGCATTGTTGTCTGGATCTTACATCAGGTTTGTAGACCTATGGAATACCTGAATATGGAAGTATTTGGATGACTTATATATCTCACTAAAGTTGTCTAATCACTGATGGAAGTGATTCGTAATGAAATTAGATATTGATGGTTATTCTACTGCAGAATGAAAAGGAAAAGTCCCCGATGTGGTTGTTTATTCCTTAAATGAGTCTTTCGTACAAACTTTTTGTTCCATCACCTTAAGACGGGACTTTATGACACAGATTGATCTGCCTCCCAGTCACACAATATAAAACTGTTGAACTAAGTATAAAGAACAGGCAAGGACAGGCTGAAGGATTTCATGCGTACTCTCTTTTTTCTTTAAAATTTTTGGATTTTGTATATTAATAATCTGTAGCCCTGAGATCTTGTTTAAAAAATTTATGAGGGAGTTCAACAAAGTAGAAAATGTATTTGCTCAATTATCTGTTAATATTACTTGGCAGATTTTACTTCCCTAATTATTTCAAAATGGTAAGTACTTTTTGTGGGTCTCAAAGATCCTTTAAATATGAAGCTAAAAAGAAGTCACATTTTAATTTTTTTGGCAGTCAGAAAAGATGGAAGGTGGCGATTTCTTCGATTTGGCAATGAATAGCTCGGATAATGATTTTGGTCCTGCTGTTGCAGTGGCAAGTAATGGAATGTCTTCACCGAGGTTTAAAAGTATACACCCTGACTCTCCTACAGCAACTTGTGGAAAATTTTTTGAGATGCTTACTTCTTCTGACTTCTATAAGGAGACAAAGGTTATTTGTTCTACTTCCGGCCCTAGCTTTCAATATTTCTCATGTTCTTGAAATGACCTTTCTCCTTTCAGTCTTCCAGTCTTTTATCGAAAGTTAATGCTTTGCATTAATTGATGAATAAACAGGTTGGGGATATCTCGGGATCTTTTCGCTGGGCTCCATTTCTCCCGTTGCAGAAATCTAACTCTTTTCTGACGATGCTCCTGCTGCTATCAAAATACAGAATGAAGAGTGTTCCTGTGGTTGATTTAGGGGAAGCTAAGATTGACAACATCATCACGCAATCCGCTGTTATTCACATGCTGGAAGAATGTTCTGGACTTCATTGGTTTGAAAGCTGGGGATCGAAAAAACTATTTGAACTTGGTCTGCCACTAATGAAAGCTAGTCAGATTATTAAGGTGCGTAAATATAATATAAACCTATGTGGACCGAGTCCATAGATTGACACGAATCTTCAATGGATGCAATATCTTGGATGTAATATGTGGTGTCTTCATAGTTAACTGCATATGAAGGACCTCTGCATTTTGTATTAATCAGAGGAGAAATGCTACATGTACCACATGGTTTACAGAAATTACAGGTGGCAAGATCTCACATCATCTTTGACAAAAAACAGTCGATCCAGCCATTGAAATGCTGTCATGTATGAATTGTACAAACAGCTTTGTTCTAATCAGAATTCTCTTCTGCTGTCATTAAATCAGTCTGAATATAGCATATGTAGGTGGTAGATTGCTGGCTCTGTTTTTGTATTTCTTTCCACGTGATTTTGTTTCTCCCTCCCGCTCTTCCATGCTGTTTGGGGGGATTGGGTGGGACGAAATTGCATAGATTTGGCTGGCATTTGAGATTTAAATTCTATTTTTTTGTTTGCTCAAATGATGATTTTACAGGTATCCAAAACCTTAGATGCATGTTGGTACACATTACTGGACAAGACTGGATAGTCTAACATTCAAGATTTTAACTTCTTTTCTATGTGTAAACCAATTGTTACAACAGAATGACAGATTTTCTCATAAATTTTAAAATATGTATATGGCCTTCGTCGGAATTGTACTTAGAACATGTTTGGGAAGTGTTTGTAAATGGGCCAAATTATAAATAGATAGAAACATATGTAGGTCCGGCAAAACACGTGGATAAAAAGTGGCTTGAGCATTAATAACCAGTTTATAAACATAAGCCAAACATGGGCTTATTTACCTGCATCTTCTAGTCTTTATACATGGATCACTTCTGTTTCTGTTATTGTCTAATATTAAGCTGCATGAATCAGAATACCAGAGTTCTTTAACATCGATGGATCCGTAATTGTCTAATATTAAGTGGTGGACAAACTAATATTTTGCTTAGTTCGTACATTTCTGTAGTTTGAGCATATATCAGCAAATATCGTCATCTTAATTACAGATTCTGGTTTACTTGGGATTCTCAGAATTTTATTTATATGTTTCTTAATTTTCTTCAGGTGTGTGAGGACGAGCCTGTGCTGCAAGCATTTAAACTAATGAGACAAAAGGGAATTGGAGGATTACCAGTGGTTCAAAGTGGTGGAAATAAGGCAATTGGTAATATAAGCATCAGAGATATCCAGTTCCTTCTCATTGCGCCGGAAATCTACAACGAATACAGGTTTGTAATCTACTATGGAGGTGTGCAATATTTGTATCTGAATTAAGGCCGCAGATTCATATTGCAACATAAGTGGATTTATACAATTCTTAATTCTCAGTTAGTCTTATTATAATTACTGGGTATTGTTCTTAGTTATGATTCGTGAGTAGATAATAGAGTATTAATGCACTCATTTGGCATGTTAATTCAGGTCTATCACTGCCAAGAACTTCCTGACAGCAATTAGACGGTATCTAGGGGAGCATCAAAAAGAGTCGCCATTGTTGAGTGGCATGGTTACCTGCCTAAGAGATGAGACGCTGAAAGAAGTTATTGTGAAACTTGATTCGATGAAGATCCACCGGATATATGTAGTGGATGAGACTGGTGATCTAGAGGGGGTGATAACCCTAAGAGACATAATCTCGAAGCTAGTACACGAGCCCCGTGGATATTTTGGTGACTTTTTCGATGGTGTTCTGCCCCTGCCTGCCAACAGTAGGGTATAGAGTATTAATGCACTCATTTGGCATGTTAATTCAGGTCTATCACTGCCAAGAACTTCCTGACAGCAATTAGACGGTATCTAGGGGAGCATCAAAAAGAGTCGCCATTGTTGAGTGGCATGGTTACCTGCCTAAGAGATGAGACGCTGAAAGAAGTTATTGTGAAACTTGATTCGATGAAGATCCACCGGATATATGTAGTGGATGAGACTGGTGATCTAGAGGGGGTGATAACCCTAAGAGACATAATCTCGAAGCTAGTACACGAGCCCCGTGGATATTTTGGTGACTTTTTCGATGGTGTTCTGCCCCTGCCTGCCAACAGTAGGGTCTAACTTGAGCTGGTTTGTTTTTCTAAAGGAGTTTTGTATTAACAAGATTGTTATTGTAGTCATTAATTTGGCTACTTTCTGGTCATCTCTGTGTTTCTAGTACACCTCTATCCAGCATTCTCTTGGCTGTCAATTAATGGATAGAGTTCTTGACTGAATTTTCTGTCCTGAGATTTGAGTTTGTTTAATGGAAAATGTTGATATTTATTCAGAACTGGTCGCGTCTACCTGATTGCACATTGACTGTGGGGGTTATAGACCAGGCAAAATTGTTTAGCTTAGGGTAGAAAACATCTGCCAAGCTGAGACTTAAAGAGGGCAAGCAAGTTGGTTGTGTATGTCTAAAGCATTTAAAATACAAAAATAGATAACTAAGTCTAAATGGAGTTACGTTGCATAAGAATCCATTCTACAAAAGCAAACATGATTCTCAAACAGATCCAAAAAGATGGGTAGACACAATTTGAGACTTAAGGGAGAAAATGGCTGACAAAGAAGTAAAGAGTTATGGAGAATGGCAATTCAATGGCCTCACCGAGATGGAAAGGGGTGAAAGACGGCATCTGAAATGAATTTAATGCTCATGATGTGTGAGGGAGAGACATCAACAGTAGACTTACCATTATTTCCTTTAAATTAACCTGTCGAGATTATTGTGATTGTGGATGATATAACCAAAAAATACGTACCTCATTGGACTATAACTTATTGTTTTGGAGGGTAACGCTTACTTGTTTTATGTACAAGTAGCTCCAGGTTTTTCTATGACTTTTTATCGATATTCGACGGTGATTGAGGCTTTTCTCTCTGTTCAATGCATATAGTCCGAATGTCCGATTAGTTCATCAATGGTCCGTAATTATGATGGTGCTCCATGTTTTTTCCCGTTTATCTCATCGGTGGATTAGGAGGGGGAAAAATACATTATTCCTCATAAATTTGGGGTATGCCACACGAATCCTTTTTCGTTTCAGTTCATCGCTACATGTGCTGGAAGATCTAATATAACCAGAAAATTTGCAATCACAACATACCATATTAATTTTGGCATACCTCTAGTTATTGCAACCTGCTCTCCTAAGATCAAATCACTTTAATGGACCACGTTTTCTGCTTCCTTCATAGTAAATTGGTACAGTGGAAGTACTTGACAACCCCAGTTGAGCTGGGATAAAAATGGGGGTTAAAATACTGTTTATCCTGTGTCTGGCGTGGTTCTTACTTACAGAACAATGGTTCCTAAAATATTAGAAAAGGTAGGCGAAAAAGGCGTGATCACTCTCTCACTTGGAATTTCAATCCCTGGAGACATGGAGTGGTATATTAATGATATTTATCTTCCGGTAGATAAATGGTCAGCTTAATTTAAATCCACATTATCAAATTCTTAAGCCGGAAGCAATCATCTGTTAATCTCAAACTTCTTCTGCATCATATTTAAATTTTTTAACATTCTAGACATTTTGAGGCGGTATGCTCGTAATCTACCCTAAAAGATGGTGACCTTATTATAAATTAGGTCCCTTATTACTCAATCATCTGCCACACTCAAAGCAGGTTCTATTTTATAGCATATCATGTCACATAATCAGACAGAGTAAGCCACCTATCCAGGGATACCTGCCTGGCTAAGCTAATTACTCACTCATTGAAATAATATCCTGAATACTATACCTTGCTTTATGAATAATTTATGGCATGTAGAAACTCTTGACTTGAAAGGCAGCAAAAAAAAACGACATATAACTAGGTCTCCGCTCATAATTGGTTCTCCGCATTCACTATGAAGATCCATAACCAAACACGTGAGATTGCATGGAAAACCCAAAATGGAACGAGTACTACAAAGAAGAAAAATCATCCAGAAGGCAAAATTCAGTTTGGAGGACAGTATACATCTGCCACAGGTAGCTTCCAATTCTCACTCAATCCCTCCCATTTCATTTTACCTTTTACCCTTCAACTTAAGCAATCATATCGAGTAGCATATCCAAAATTTAAGTCTTTAGTGCTGCAAGGTATTTGACCATAAACAGACTACTAAGCCATTGTTGTCAAGATATCTTTCAATTCTAAATATGACTCATGTTTACAAATACATGAAACAAAATTTAGTTCAAACACATAAAAGACAGTACATGTACAGAATTATTACAGAACAGTAGACATCTTTCACAATAATTTGTTCAACACATCCAAACCAACAAGTACACGACCAAGCATAATGTAGGGAGTGCAACTTCTTGTTGACCAGGGCGGTAAGCATACCTCTTTCTGGTCTTGCATTCTATGTACTTTTTCGTCTCATATGGTGCAGAATAAGGGGTGTTCCCTCAAACAGATCCAACAAATAATTCTCTAACTCGTCTGGAGTGTATTTTATGTACTTACCAGCATTCCTCCCACTTTCTAGATGGCTGCCAAACCTACCCACAAAAGCTCGATATGCTGGTAATACTTTTTCCGAAATGGATATCCGGAGCTCTTCTCGAAGCTGAGGATCTGGGACCTTCCAAGCTGTCTGAACCCTATAAATATCTTCAAAGCAAGCATTAAAATTTTTGAATCTTTCCTTCAAAGCCACCTTTGATGCATTACTTGAACTCCCCACAATTCCTATTCCTACATCCTTCAAGCAAGATAAGGCATTGCTCCATGATGCCCTAAGATATTGTGTAGCATACTGTCGAATCTGACCTCGTCGCTTTTTAATCCAGTTATCACCCAAAAGGTTTTGGAGCTCTGAGTCTTTCACTTTCTGTACGATATACAGTATATTATTCATTAAAAATATATACTGCATTGCCGTATCCTCGTACATTCTTGATTTCTCTTCAAGATTTGATTCCAAAGACTTCATCAATGCCAACAGGCGCTGACCTATCAGGGACATGCTTTTCATCTCCGAATTGTCAATGTTTCCAATCTCCACCCGTCTTAACTCATCCTCTGCATTCTCCAAAAGTGCATTGAGAGTATCACTATAATCCACTAGCAACTTCACATAATTCATAACATATCGAGTGAGTGGGTGAATTTCACCATTCTGCAATGTCTTCCTAGAAGACTCCGTCTGAACTGCATTCTCAAACTCCATGAAAGTCCCAATGGCAGCCTCACCCAAACCATCCAATACTCCTTTCGCCTCGCTACATACCATATCACCTGCCTCTTCGTCCATAAATAGCGACTGCAAGTCTGGCAAAACCCCTGCCAATGCATCAAACATATCAAGAATCCTAAACAGTTTCTCTGAGGACCTCCTGCCAATAGCAATAGCCTCTCCAAAATTCAACAACTGCATTACGGAGCCCTTTGATGTCTCCAAAAAGCAAACTTCCTTGATCAAATCAGACCCAACAAATATCTGCTCGCAGAGGTCTTTTTCACTCGGCAAAAGCATTCGAACAATTATTTTAACTGCTTGAATCCATTTCTTCATTTTATCATCCAGCAAACGCCACTCAACCCTCTGGACCTCCTCAATGCTCAATTTTTCAACCCCGAGAATAACCAAACATTCATCAAGAACATCACGGCGGACACTACAATACACCTGGCAGCATTCCTTTTCATACCCCGATTGGATCATGCGATCTGCGATCTGTCTCAAATCAATTACTGCATCCTGCTGTATCAAATCAAGGGACACAT
Source organism: Olea europaea var. sylvestris (assembly GCF_002742605.1). NCBI lineage: Eukaryota > Viridiplantae > Streptophyta > Magnoliopsida > Lamiales > Oleaceae > Olea > Olea europaea. The sequence goes on from NW_019229219.1 coordinate 143,061, forward strand.
CATCTCCCCCAAAACTCATGCCCCTTCCTCGGCGGCGGTGGCTGTACCGCCCACTACTGACATCATCCAGGCTTTCGCTCACATCATCATCAAAAATATCAGAGGCGGCAATGGTTGCGGTCGACGAGTAATGAAAGGAGCGATGGAGCCGCTCCGGGTCTAGGGGCACAGTGTTTCGGATGAGAATGTGCCCGAACTCATCCTCCAGTCGCATCATTGCCACCTGCAGCGCGTTCTCCGCCCGGTCCCTGATGTCATATCTGGCATCAGTCGCTTGGGCCTCAGCCTGAAGTTCCCCATCCCGATAATTCAAATTCAATTCCTCGGTCGCTTGAATCAACTCATCAACGGCGGCCAAGTAATCATCTGTTAAAGCAGACGAATTAGCCTCGTTTAAAATGATCTGCTCGGCGGCCTCGAAGCGGGGGTCCACGGCGGAGGAGGCAGATTTCTGGGCACCCGACGAAGGGTCATCCGACGATACAAAGGAGGATAGCGTGGAGAGACGGTTATCAAACGCCGAGAGGATAAGAAGCATGTCGTCGGTGTCGGAAGTGTTATGGAGGCTCCGTACGATGCGCTGCGCCGTGGCCAATACCTTATCCTGTCCTTCCGTCGTCGCGGCCATCGTTAAAAGTTTGGGTACGAGAAAATATTTAGATAGAGGAGATGCTGTTTGTAAAATTTAGGGTTTGGGAATTAGGGAAAAGGGGTTGCAGATTCTTGAGATTCGAGGAAGTCTTCGGGGAGTTGAAAGTTCAAACCTTCGGTGTGTATGAGATGTCCATTTGTTTTCTAATTTTCTTCTCTCAAATCCGTGTGACGTGGGTGTCCGATGATTGGATTTATAAGAGGATCCAACGTTGTTATTGACCGTTTCGTTCGGGTCCAAGCTCCGGAACTTGAACGTTCCAGTGGGTGTGGTAAACTTCGTCTAGATTTTCTTGTTTGACATTTTGGTTGTGTTGATTACATGAAATTTACATCAAAAGAAAATAAATTATAAAAAATTTAATTACTAAGAATTTATTTGTATGAAAATTATTAATTAGCAGAATTTGATTGATTTGTCTATTTTTTATTGATTGATATGAGAGAAACAATAGATAGATAAAAGAGAGAAAGTAAGAGTGAGTGAATTACCTGAAAAAATAAAAATCATCCCTTCCTGAAGAAAATTTTTTCTTGTTTTTGAGGAAAATATAGTTATGCGACCAAAAGTTGGAAACGATTTTCTATGGAAAGAATTGTCAATCACACACCTCAAAAGTAGCAATTTAGATGAAAAAAGATGACATTTTTCATGAAAAATAAAGTCAATCAAACACACTCTTAAATTTTATGTTTTAAGTGACAAACGTGTTGATTATATTTTTAGTATCATTAATGTAAGAATTGAATGAAAATTTACTAAAATCGAGAATCGGTCCAAATCAATGGGGGATCATGATTTTAATAACCGGAATCAATAAAATTTTAACTAATTAATCAAGCTGACTAGTTAATTGTGATTTGGTTTTGTTAGGATAATTTTGGATAAATAGACTCATCTTTTCATTCAAATATGTCTCATTTTGATACATGTTATATAATGAGCAAGCCTAAAAATGACAACGAGGTGCAAACCTCAATTCCCTATCGCTGCCATGTGGGGGATTTTCGTGTCCCATCCCTGCCTCAACCATTACATAATATGTAATGTTGGGTTTTTCCAACAATCTTATTCCTACTGACTTCTTTTCCTTCTAGGCTTCAAGTAGCCCTTCCTCCACCACGAGAAAGCCTATGAGAAGACCATGCTATCATAGATAAGGGAAAGCCCACCTCGTAAGCCATTGTCTTCGATTATGCAAGGACGAAGCGGGACTATGTTGGAAGTGGTGGGTCAATTGAGTCAACTTTGATCACAATTTTAAGTGGGATTCGATGTTCGATGTATCGAAATTAATGCTCAATTAAATTCTACATTCCGAGCAGATGAGTGTAGAATATTTAATTGTGAAAAACCACTTCAATATGAATGAGAAATTATTGTTGAAAGTTGGACAATATATAAGAAGAATAAATGAGAAAGAATTGGAAAAATATTCCAATCTCACATAGATTGCAATCACAACCTTGAACCATTTAATAAACTTCAAGTTTGGATATAGGTTTGGCCCCAAAGGGTACCAATAGTCTTTAAAAGGGGGGAGTCTTAGACAATGTCTAGACTAATCCAAAGGCCATACGCGCGCGTGGGCGGGCGGGTGTGGGTGTGGGTGTGGGCCTGTGTTAATATTAATTATTATTATTATTATTATTTTAATTCAATTAATTCCCTCCTTTTGATAGTTTATTAACCGACCCATCAATTTGCTAAAACTGTGCGTTAAGTGGGTGTGAGTGGTGGATGGAAACTGCTCAACCGTCAACTCTTTCCGCTATTTGAATGGTCCTCAGGCTTTCAATTTTAAAAAAAACAACACACAAAAACATCACGAAATCATTCTGCATACATACTCTTCTTTTCTGCAATAATCTACAGAGAGTATTTCCGTTCTGGTTCGTTGTCTTGCAGTCGAAGTGCTGCTTCTGCAATTATCTGATCGTTGTATTTTGGGAGATGCTTTATCACATATCGTAAGCACCGTGGGACGGGGTAAAAACGTTTTAAGGACAGAGAGCCCAGTTCTCGCCTCGATCATCCTCATTCCGAATTCTGGACTTCTTTATACTTCCGTTTTTATTCTGTGCAATTCATTTTCTGGAAATAATATTCTGTTTTTACTGTTTTGCAATTGTTCATCTGGTTTAGCAAGTCATTTATGGAAAATCTGTTTTGTACAATAAAACAAGATCCAACAGACTATACGAGGTGGGGAAGGCTCCAATCTTTGATTAACCCTTATTTATAATTATATAGTTATAATAATTATTAATATTATAGATATGATGCACTGCCAATCAAGAAATAGGAGCCAGGGTGTAGCTAACTTTGGCAACATTCGGAGCTAACCAATTTACAAGAGCTAAACATCAAGAAACTTATTCATGTCTAAGGTTCCTTGTCAATCATCCCATTTCTCCAGTAGCAAGAAGCAAATTGATCCATGAAAAATGCAGACAAAACCAATTCAATAAAAATAAAAAATAAAAATAAAAAATCATGAAGTTCCAATTAAGCAAGCTATAGATTTTTATGCAAAGCTGCCACTAAAATAAAGCAAATAAAAAGAAGTACAAGAAATCACGGCAAATACAGAAAATAAAAAGAAGGATAGAAATACTAGGTGAGTCGATACTCGAGGTGGAGGCCTCCTTATCTCGTCGACATTTTGGAGCAAATACTGGTACTTGGTGATTGCGAGTAAGCGGGTGAGGAATTTAGGATTGTGTGTTCCAATTCAGCCGTGTGTTTTATTTAGGAATAACAATTAATTGCTTCTTTCATTTTAAACGTCAAGAATATCACCATTTCAGCCTTGGCTTTTCTAGGTCATTTGGGCCATTTCTTTTCTTTTTTTCGTTTTTGAATAAACAAGTTAAATGGGACGTGGTGAAGATCAGATTCCCATCTCCAGCTTGGGGCAAATCACTTAGCCCCATCCCCACCCTTGGACTTGATTAACCGTGGATTTTCGTTTCCATACGAGCCGGGTCTAGTCGAGATCAAAATTTCCTTACTTATCATACTTGTCACATATATTCCAAACTCAAGTTATTAACCTGTACAAGAAAAGATCGTATGGGCCTGCAATTGTTTGAGCTTTCTAAAAAAGTAATAGCAGGTCCAGTAGCTTTATCTAAAACAGGCCCCCAGGCAATAGTTTGGGCTTGTTTTGTGATGCATTTATTTTTGGGCTGGCCCAAACGAGGAAAAGGGGGCAATTGTGCATTGAGGAAATTACACAATAGCAGGGGTTTAAACTTCACAGTTCAAAAATCATGGCTGAAGTTTCATTATGCAAAAGTCAGGTATTGATTTAATAATGTAAATATTAATTTCACCCAATTCAATTTTCCAATCCCTAATATTTTCCCTCATCTTTCTCTCTCTAGCGTCTTCTCCATCTCTCCATATTCTCTCGCTTCTCTCATCACAAAACACAGCGACGGTGGTAGGGCTCATAACGGCGATGGCGGCAATGCATTGATTCAACCTTTCCGACGGTAATTATGTTTTTTTTCCCTCCCTCTACTCCTCTGAAGCAACCTCACTCGGTGGCTCCGTCGCATCTCTCTTCGATCTCCAGTCGTGTTCTTCGATTTCATCCTCAACAAATTTAGATCTCACTTACTCACTCCAGTGACTATTTATTTTTGTTTGTGGTATGGTTTTTGTTTATGGCAGTAGTGGCGTAGGGATGGATCT
>NW_019229219.1:147924-156203 GCF_002742605.1 Olea europaea var. sylvestris
TTGATGATATGTGACCAGTAAATAAATCTGTAACCATTAATTATTTAACTATGACTTTAATATATTTATTTTATAAATATTTTTAATTAATTAAATACAAACCTGAATTTTGAATTTTCAAACTTCTTACCTGACTTTTGAAATGGTGTAAAGAATATACCTTAAATATGAATTTTTCCCTTGTGCATTTTTATCACTTTCTCGAAAATTAGACTTATTTTAGTGTTTTTTTTTTTTCTCTTATTTGGTGAGTTAATTTATAATTTAGTTGAACTGTAATAATCAGGTAGTGGATATAAGGGCGGCTATGTTTGTATTCTTGGCATATTTTTTATTTAAAGAAAAGAAGGGTTTTCTCGATATACTGTTTGAATTCTCAATATTTATTAATGTTAACCACATTAATTTAGCTGTTCCATTGTTTCTCACTTCTAGTTGCATTATCATCTCTTCAAATGTGTCCACGATCTTGGCTTCCAATATTTTGCAGAAAATGACTATCTTCGTCGAGCTTCCGAGCCCGAGAAAGTCCCATATCCTACATATATAAAAGAGCAAATCATTGGCGGGACACGTGTCAGAAATATACATCGTCCCGTACGAATTTGCCTTTTTTTGTTTTAAATATTTTACACAAAATTAGTAAAATCACTATTTTTTAGCACAAACATGCCTTTATCTTTACTTAATTCACGTCAATCTGACAAAGAAACACCATTTCTCTATTTTCCTACACTACCGACCACGCCTCTTCAACAAATCCACCATTCCAAATGAGAAGGCTCTTAAAGAAAGCATCAACCAAATTGTCGAAAGCTTGAAGGAGAAGATTTTTTTCCGAGGCTCATCTGTAAGTTGAGTGTCCAGTGTTATGGTTCTCCAATAATTTACAGATAATAAGGAAATGCTTTTTATCAATCACAAAGTGTGTGCTGTGTGTGATTCATCTTCATCTGATTTTGAATTAATCATCAGTTTTCTTAAATTTTCATGTTTTTGTCTTGTTTCATTTTACGTTTGCATAAAGGGGCATGATATTAGTTTTGTTCAAAGATAGCTTCGAGATGATGGTGAATTCTAGCTTTTGAGATTTTTTTTTCAAGAACTTTGCTATTGAAATTAATTTTATTATTATTATTATTATTATTATTATTATTATTATTATTATTATTATTATTATTATTATTATTATTATTATTATTATTATGTCCGGCGAACTAGACGTAGCCATATCGTTTCTCCATTTTCCCACTAAACCTACCATTTCTCTGCTCTTCTTATTCATCTTCTTTCCCTTCTTTTCAAAAATAAAAAAATTTTGAATTATAATTTGCTCAATTGCACATTGCATTGTACGTATTTTTCTGTATAATATCCAAAATAAAAATATGGATTGTATACATATAATACCTATTTTTCTTTCTTTTTATTTGGAACTAGCATTGCAAGCTTTTGTATACATGAAGTTTCTTCTTCTTCCTTGAAATCAAATCGGAATCGAGTTGCAAACTGCTGGTTTATGTAAGTTTCTTTTTATTTATCTTTTCCTTTTGTGGGTTCTTTTTTTTTTTTTTTTTTTTTTTTTTTTTTTTTTTTGGATTTTTGGGGATGTTTTTTTTTTGTGAATTGATGGAATTTTGGAGAATTTAATACTTTAGTTTGATTTGAATTGACAGAAAAGTCTAGATTTTAGAATGATGAATTTGACTCATATTTTGAAAGTGCAACTACACGGAACAAAACTCCATCCAGTAGCAGGAGCAGAACCTCTGTGCTTGCTTGATGCCTGCATGGAGAGTTCATGCACCACACACCAATACAAAACATGTTTTGAATAATCACGTTAGTCTATGCTGATTCAAAGCTCCCCAGTGAAGCCATCCAACTATACAATTTGATACGAAAAGATGGTAATTTTCCTTCTCTCTCTTTTTAATTTGTTTCTTGAATCTTTGGTGGGTGCAAGTCGATTTGAGAATATGCTCGAGATATTTTCTGAGGTTATGGATTCTAACATTTGGGAAGATAAATTTAGTTATGAGAAAGCTATACAATATGTAATGAAGTATTGGGGGATTTGTAAAGGGGTTTGGAGTTGACGAATCATATGAAAAAATGTGGTTTGAATCCTAACATGTTTGTGTATAATGCCTTGATCGATGGATTATGCAAAGTGAAGAGAGTTTGTGAAGCTAAGAATTTGTTTGATGAAATGCTCAAGAGCAGAGTTGTGCCAAGTATAGTTACTTAGAATAGTCTTATAGATGGGTATTGTAAAATGGGCGATTTAGATCGTGCATTTAATTTGAAGGAAAAAATGAAATCTCCTAGATTGAGGTTTTTAGATGGATGGACAAAACCTCCATCCGTTATTTTATTTTTCGTTTTTTTTTCTTTTTTCTCATTTATTTTTTTCTTTTTTTTATTTGTTTTCTTCATGCTATAAATAAATTTTTTTCGATTTAAAATTCTTTTTAATTCTTTTCTCTCCATGACAATTTTTTTTTCAATTTTAATTAAATAATATTTATACATTTGTTATTTAATTCTTGTAACTTTATTTTGATTAATTTATTTTGTTTTCATTATATATTTTTTTGAAAATTTCCTTCTCTCTCAGTTTTTAATTTGTTTCTTGAATCTTTGGTGGGTGCAAGTCGATTTGAGAAGATGCTCGAGATATTTTTTGATGTTATGGATTCTAAAACTTGGGTATATAAATTTAGTTATGGGAAAGCTATATGGTCTGCCGTGAATTTGGGAAATTTGTACAGGGGTTTGAAGTTGACGAATCATAAGAAAAAACGTGGTTTGAGTCCTAACGTGTTTGTGTATAATGTCTTAATCGATGGATTATGCAAAGTGAAGAGAGTTTATGAAGTTAAGAATCTGTTTGATGAAATACTCAAGAGCAGAGTTGTGCCAAATATAGTTACTTATAATAGTCTTATAGATGGGTATTGTAAATTGGACGATTTAGATCATGCATTTAATTTGAAGGTAAAAATGAAATCTTCTTGATGGAGGCTTTTGGAGATTTTTTCCAGGATGGAGGAAAACTTCCATGTTTTCTGAGATGGAGACCTCCATCCAAAACCCCCATCATGGATGGAGGTTATTTTATTTTTCGTTTTTCTTTTTATTTTTCCTCATTTATGTTTTCTTTTTTTAATTTGTTTTGTTAATGTTATAAATAATTTTTTTCCGATTTAAAATTCTTTTTAATTCTTTTCTCTCCATAATAAAACTTAATTTTTCAATTTTAATTAAATAATATTTATATATTCTTTATTTAATTTGTTTTATATATTTTTTTTTACAAATTTCCTTCTCTCTCGATTTTTAATTTGTTTCTTGAATCTTTGGTTAATTTTTTTTTATATTGAGTAAATCAAATTATTTTAATTTTAATTTTTTCTAAACAAATTAACAAATTAATGATTTCTAAATCCAAATTTTTGGCCCAATAATTTGTTTCATTTCTAATTTTTTAATTTTTGGCCCAATTACCCATTTTATTGTTTCATTTCTTAGCCAAACAAGATCAAATCCACTAAATAACCCTAAACACCTACAATAAAGTGCATAACGTTGTCTCGACTCTCGCACTCACTCTTGCAGTCTATCTAATATTCCAAAACTTATACAATCGTCGGCCGACACTCTGACCTCCGATCGAAGCCGTGACTTTCCTCGACTGAAGCTTTGATCGTAGCGATCATTTGAACAAGGTAGTTTATTAATCTCTGACATTCCAAAACTATTGAATGTAGCATTAGTCGTATTTATATAACGTTGTTATAAATGTTAAAAAATTTAATTATAGTACAGAACCGAACGGAACCGAACCGATCCGAACCGAACCGAATGGAACCGAACCCGAACGGTTCTATAATTATATTTGGACCCGACGATTCCATTTACTAGATACCCGAAAAGTTTGGTTCGATTCGGTTCTAAAGAGAATCGAACCGAACCGACCCGCGCCCACCCCTAGGCCCCTCCAAAACCTCCATCATTGATGGAGGTTATTTTATTTTTTGTTTTTTTTTTCACATTTTTTTCTTTTTTAATTTGTTTTGTTCATGTTATAAATATTTTTTTTTTCAATTTAAAATTCTTTTTAATTCGTTTCTCTCCATAATAAAACTTAATTTTTTCAGTTTTAATTAAATAATATTTATATATTCTTTATTTATTTTTTGTAAATTTCTTTTATTTAATTTGTTTTGTTTTTATTATTATTATTATTATTATCTTGAGAAGATGCTCAAGATATTTTCTGATGTTATGGAACATTTGGGTAAATAAATTTAGTTATGGGAAAACTATACAATCTGCCATGAAGTTGGGGAATTTGTAAAGGGGTTTGGAGTTGACGAATCATATGAAAAAACGTGGTTTGAATCCCAACGGGTTTGTGTATAATGTCTTGATAGGTGGATTATGCAAAGCGAATAGAGTTTATGAAGTTAAGAATCAGTTTGATGAAATGCTCAAGAGTAGAGTTGTACCAAATATAGTTACTTATAATTGTCTTATAGGTGAGTATTGTAAAATGGGCTATTTAGCGATTTAGACCGTGCAGATGAAATCTCCTAGATGGAGGTTATTTTATTTTTTCGTTTTTTTCTCATTTTTTTCTTTTTTAATTTATTTTGTTCGTGTTATAAATAATTTTTTTTCGATTTAATTTTTTTTAATTCTTTTCTCTCCATGATAAAACTTAATTTTTTTCAATTTTTATTAAATAATATTTATATATATATTCTTTATTTAATTTTTGTAACTTTCTTTTGTTTAATTTGTTTTATTATTATTATTATTATTATTATTATTATTATTATTATTATTATTATTATTATATGAAAAAATGTGGTTTGAATCCCAACGGGTTTGCGTATAATGTCTTGATCGGTGGATTATGCAAAGCGAAGAGAGTTTATGAAGCTAAGATTCTGTTTGATGAAATGCTCAAGAGCAGAGTTGTACCAAATATAGTTACTTATAATAGTCTTATAGATGGGTATTGTAAAATGAACGAGTTAGATCATACATTTAATTTGAAGGAAACGATGAAGTCTACTAGATGGAGGTTTTTGGGGAAACCTCCATCATGCTTCCAGAAACCTCCAATCATCCATCATGATTGGAGGTTTTGTCCATCCCTCCAAAACCTCCATCATGGATGGAGGTTATTTTATTTTTTGTTTTTTTTCTCATTTATTTTTCTATTTTTAATTTGTTTTGTTCATGTTATAAATAATGTTTTTTGATTTAAAATTCTTTTTAATTCTTTTCTTTCCATGATAAAACTTAATTTTTTAAATTTTAATTAAGTAATATTTGTATATTCTTTATTTAATTTTTGTAATTTTATTTTGTTTAATTTGTTTTGTTTTTATTCTATATATTTTTTGAAAATTTCCTTCTCTCTCGGTTTTTAATTTGTTTCTTGAATCTTTGGTGGGTGCAAGTCGATTTGAGAACATGCTCGAGATATTTTCTGATGTTATGGATTCTAACACTTGGGTAAATAAATTTAGCTATGGGAAAGCTATACAATCTGCCGTAAAGTTGGGAGATTTGTAAAGGGGTTTGAAGTTGACGAATCATATGAAAAAAAAGGGTTTGTGTATAATGTCTTGATCGGTGGATTATGCAAAGCAACGAGAGTTTCAAAGAGAGATTATGAAGCTAAGAATCTGTTTGATGAAATGCTCAAGAGCAGAGTTTTGCCAAATATAGTTACTTATAATATTCTTATAGATATGTATTGTAAAATGGACGATTTAGTTTGTGCATTTAATTTAAAGGAAAAGATGAAATCTCCTTGACGGAGGAGGTTTTTCCTGGATGGAAGTTTTTAGGAAAACCTTCAATCGTGATTGGAGGTTTCTGGAGAAACCTCCATCTATGATAGAGAAAACCTCCATCCGTGATGGAGGTTATTTTATTTTTCGTTTTTCTTTTTTCCTATTTTTTCTTTTTTAATTTGTTTTGTTCATGTTATAAATGATTTTTTTCGATTTAAAATTCTTTTAAATTCTTCTCTTCATAACAAAACTTAATTTTTTTTAATTTTAATTAAATAATATTTATATATTCTTTATTTATTTTTTGTAAGTTTCTTTTGTTTAATTTGTTTTGTTTTTATTATATATTTTTTGAAAATTTTTCTTTTCTCTCAATTTTTAATTTGTTTCTTGAATCCTTGGTGGGTGCAAGCCAATTTGATAAGATGCTCGAGATATTTTTTGATGTTATGAATTCTAACATTTGGGTAGATAAATTTAGTTATGGGAAAGCTATACAATCTGTCGTGAAGTTGGGGGATTTGTAAAGGGGTTTGGAGTTGACAAATCATATGAAAAAACGTGGTTTGAATCCTAACGGGTTTGTTTATAATGTCTTGATCAGTGGATTACACAAAGCAAAAAGAACTTACGAAGCTAAGAATCTGTTTCGTGAAATGCTCAAGAGCAGAGTTGTGTCAAATATAGTTACTTATAATAGTCTTATAAATGGGTATTGTAAAATGGGCGATTTAGATCATGCATTTAATTTGAAGGAAAAGATTGAATCTCCTAGATGGAGGTTTCTAGATCGATGGAAGAAAACTCCATCAATTATGGAGGTAATTGGGGAAGGATGGACAAAACCTCCATCATGATTGGAGGTTTCTTATTAAGATCCTTAATATTTTCTTATTAAGATTCTCGATTTTTTAATTTTTCCATGTGTTGATTTTACTATAAATTGAATGCATTAAATTACCTGATTAATGATTTGATGATTTTGTGAATCCTTTACGAATAGAAATATGAGTTTAGGATTTAGATTATGTAGTAAAATTTGATAAATTGGTATAATGAGTAGAAACGTGTATACTAATTATTGCAGTCAAAATTGAGTTCCTAGGGCAAAGAATTCGTTTAACTAAGTTGAATTTGCTAGAGATATGGAATGTAATTAGTTGAATAGGTTCAATGAGAACTCGAGAGGGGTAAATTGAATACAATAGGAGAATTCGATTGAACATTACATTAGATTTAATCTTAATTTGACATGTAAAAGTAATCAATATGTGAAGTTATTCTACTCTAACGTCCATTCATTATTTGTTTTTCCAACCAATCGTGTGTACATCCATTTATTTTCTGAAATTTAGATTAAAACTCCAATCCTCTAATTTTCTGTTCGTTTTCATCACATAGTGGTTAAAGAAAAATTGAATTGAGTACTAAAATATAGTTCTTGTGGGATCGACAACCCGAACTCTTAGGTCTACTATTACTTATTATGGTCTGTACACTTGCGAAAATAAAATTGACAACAAATGTAGATATTGTTATGTTGTATATCTTGGTGATATTTAATTATTATAATCATAGTATGGATTAGGGCAAAGATTGAGTGGGTTAAATCATATTTTAAGCCAAGCTAATATATATAGAACAATATATTCCACATAAAAAAATTTCCTACAAACTTTTGTGCAGGAAAATGCTTAGTACAAATATATAGAAATTCTCAAATCTTCATATGAAGAATAAAAAATATATAGAGAAAAATAACAAAAAATAAGTCAATTTCATCGAATCTATGAATACCTTTCAAATTTATAAATGAATTTTTCTAAAATTTACACACACTTATTTCAAACATTAACCAATTAACATGCAATGCACGTTCACTCACTAGTTATTCTTAGAAAGCTGGACAAACTCTCACTTTTAGGGTCTATTTGATACAAGCCAATTTCATGGAAAATGTAATTTAATATTCTACCCATTTTGTCTTGTTTGATTGACAACATTTTTCATGGAATTTGATTTTTAGACCCATTTTCTAGGTTTTTAAGGAAATTGTTTTTCTTTGATTTTGGTGGGAAAGTGTTTTCCAACTTCTTCTTCTTCTTTTTTATTTTTTATTTTATATTTTGCAATGGAAACAAATTATATCTGCAATTGTATATATCACTTTAATTGACAATTTCCACGAAAAATAAAGCCAAACGAACAAAAAAAATACTAATTTCAACATTTTTCAAATAGAAAATTATACCAATCAAACATTTTAATTGACTATTCCCAGTAAAACAAGTTTTAGACAATTCAATTCCCTGAAATTCTTTTTTTCATCCAAATTTCATCATTACAATCAAATGGACCCTTAGTGTTTTTGAATACCATCGGTGCTCCTTACGCCTCATCTAATACTAATCATACAATAAATTCTACCTAGGATCGACTTGAGGATGTCAAGTTTGAGGATCA